>NC_057805.1:122969399-122973499 GCF_018294505.1 Triticum aestivum
TCCCTCCCCAACTCCGCCCTCCCCGCCCTCGCCGACAAGGCCACCGGCCTCGACGCCGCGCGGTCCTGGATCCGCGCCAACCTCTCCCCCTACGTCCCCGCCACCAACGTCACCCTCCTCCTCGCCGGCAACGAGATCCTCCTCTCCACCGACACCAACCTCATCCTCTCCCTCCTCCCCGCCATGCGCCGCCTCGCGCAGGCCCTCAAGGCCGAGGGCCTCACCGGCGTCCGCGTCACCACCCCGCACTACCTCGGCATCCTCGCCCCTTCCGACGGCATCCCCTCCAACGCCTCCTTCCGGGCGGGTTACAACACCAAGCTATTCCCGGCCATGCTGCAGTTCCACCGCGACACCGGGTCGCCCTTCATGGTGAACCCTTACCCCTACTTCAGCTACCGGCCGGAGACGCTCAACTACGCGCTCTTCCGCCCCAACAGCGGCATCTACGACCCGGCAACGAAGCTCAACTACACCAGCATGCTGGACGCCCAGATGGACGCAATCTACACCGCCATGAAGAAGCTCGGGTACGGAGACGTCGACATCGCCGTCGGGGAGGCCGGGTGGCCCACCCAGGCGGAGCCCGGGCAGATTGGCGTCGGGGTGCAGGAGGCCAGGGACTTCAACGAGGGCATGATTCGGGTGTGCAGCAGCGGCAAGGGCACGCCGCTCATGCCCAACAGGACGTTCGAGACCTACCTCTTCTCCCTCTTCGACGAGAACCAGAAACCAGGGCCGATCGCCGAAAGGCACTTTGGCCTCTTCAACCCGGACTTCACGCCCGTCTACGACCTCGGACTCCTCCGGGACGGCGCGGTACGTACTGCACTTTTCTCCCCTCTCATGATCCTTAATAATTATTCAAGATATGAACCTTTACCTGCATGTCTTGTGTCCTTAAACTTATCAAACAAATTGCTGGGGCCTAAAATATTTTCTTTACTATAATGATTGGTTGATTGCATCCCATAATTCGTCTGGGCCTTTCTTTACAATCGTGATTTTATGTTTTAATTCTGCGGAGAATGTGGTTTCAATTGTGTCAAATTCAGTATTTAACTTGGAGAAAAAAAATACCCAGGGATGAACCCAGTAGTTTAGTAATAATGAACATTCCGTGTCATCCATGGGCTGCAGCAACTCTGTTTCAGTCTTACAGATGATCCGACTTGATTGCTAAGGTGGTCCTCCATTCACACTGCAACCGCATTTGTCAAAGGTGATGTATGTGTATGGACCGGCTTCTTCTGGAAACGGCTAGCTGCTTGCTTGCGTTTCCGACTTTTGCTCCTATCCCCTGCATGATCTGCTTGCCCAAACGGCTGCCTTTCTTGACGGATCCAGTATGGCAGCAGGCGTGCGTTGATAGCAGCCTTGGACACGTCTGGTGTTATTTCTGGACGCGCTTGGGTGGGGTGGGACCACTGCCAAAACTCTGATTTAGATCCATATGCACATGTTTGCTAGCTATTCGCTGCTGCTGCTGCTGCTGCAAATGTACCAGTAAGCTTGCACCGGACAATTCCGAGTTATTAACAAAATACCAGTTCGTAGTACTCCCTCTCAAAATCTTATAGTACTAGTTTACAGAGTAAGTACTAACTAAAAGAGGCACTAGGATCTGATATTTGAATTGGAATGGATATCAGAATAAATGGTTTAATGACTTAAATCAACTGGTACTGTTTTGAGAAGAAGAAGAAAAAATTAACTGGTTGTCAACACTCCTGAGTTCTTTTTTCTTTGTTATTAATACGGCTATGTTATAAATTTCGAATCAACGCGTTAAGGGCTTCTTTGTGTTAATTTCATTTCTTCAAGGAAAAGATGTAACCTTGAAACTTTTCTAACGGAAGCTACCTTCAAGCAAAGGAGTTGGGGTTTAAGATTCTGGTGGTCTTGTGTCTCAAGTTTTAACTAGAAGCTGCACCTTTGGACTTGCTATCTACTGTAGGTTTACTGAGATGCCTGCCTATTGTCTACTATAAATGACAGGATAGCGCATACATCTGTATGCCTGCCTGTAGGTTCAGATAACAGATGGAGCCTTGCTTCATTTGGCGTCATCTCCTTTCCGTGGCATCCAATACTCCTACGCATGCATCTGTTCTGCTTCAGCTGCATTAATGTTGTGGCGTGCATGTGGATTAGACCCTCGCATCAAAGGAAGGAAGCAGCCATTAGCTGGCTGCTTTTTCGGATGCTTAGCGAAAGTAGACCATGTGGAGGAGAAGGGGCTGTTTGCATTACTAGTATTTTTTAGCATGCTGATTCGGCCTACCGGCTAGTGTGTGTCAACAATCTTAGGGAGAAAACCAATTTGAACTGGCCCTGCTTTGGGCGGTGCCAGCCCAGCCCAGAGAACACGTGCTCTGTTCAAAGCACCACTAAGCTGCACAGCCTTCCAGTATGGCTGTCTAAAGTATTACTAGTATAGCCCAGTTCAGAGTTTGATGTATTAGTATAGCTCAGCTGAGAATCTAAAGTATGGCCGTCAGTTGTACTTGCTGTTTATTTATCCTGGCAATTCTGATGCTTAGATTCGTCGCTCCTGTACTATTACCTGACTTACCAGGTGCCCGTTATGTTGTTTTGCCTTGCAGTCTGTAGCTCCAAACCCTTCGCCAAGCCCATCGCCCAATCCGAGCCCCAAGCCCTCGCCGTCCGGAGGCGGGAAGTGGTGCGTCGCCAAGGACGGCGCCAACGGGACGGACCTGCAGAACAACATCAACTACGCCTGCGGCTTCGTAGACTGCAAGCCCATACAGGGCGGCGGCGCGTGCTTCAGCCCCAACAGCCTGCAGTCTCATGCCTCGTACGTGATGAACGCCTACTACCAGGCCAACGGCCACACCGACTTGGCGTGCGACTTCAAGGGCACCGGCGTCGTCACCTCCAGTGACCCCAGTAAGTCCATATAAACAGTTTGTGAAGTTTCTGAACCTGGCTGGGTGTGGCATAGGAGGAGCTGATGATGCCACCCTTGTTGAGTTGCAGGTTACGGGGGTTGCAAATACGTCTCCTGACGGTACGCAGCAAGCCACGGCAGTACGAGGGCAGGGGCGCCAGCCTCCAGCCCACTACCATCTCCAGCTCGGAGCCGCGGTGGCGGCAGCGACGCAGGACTGCTCATACTGCCGGGCTTGCGCCATATTCTTCTATACTCGTGTCTGACAGCCATGCTGCTTCTTCCTTTCTAGTCATATAAATATCGATAATCGCCTCTTAGCTTAGCGCAGACAGGCGGCTGTAGCGTGATGTTGGGCCGTATTGCGTTGCATCGCATTAATTTATTTTTCGTTACCTTCTGTGCTTGTCATTGCATTCATGTAGAAAATACAAGAAACAAAAAGAGGAAGCCTTGCTGTGTCTGTCTACTTTGTGATCATTTTGCTCGTTTGAATCCTAGAATCTGCATACAGGACATGGCCGATCCTCAAAGCCAGGCCTTAGGTTGACTCCAACAGGGCCACCCATTTGATCCGCTTGTGTCTGTTTGGATTCGTGTGGATAAGAAACATGGCCCAACGCGGCGACGCAAGCGGACGGTTGTTTGATTTTTGTTCACCAAGACTCATTTCTGACCCAAATTTAGGCCGAGTTCGCCGTGAATTTACTAAACCTCACCTTGATCCAAATCAAGTTCAAATTCAAACCTAAAATGAAGTCAAAATAATATTTCTCTAAATAGTGAGACAAATTGTGTACTTATGTTGCAAAATCCAAGTAATTTTCTAGGAGAAACCAACATCATTTAAATTCTAAAAATGCCCCTAGCAATATTTAAAGAGGACCAACGACAATTAAATGGGCTCTTTCTAAATGATCAAATTATTGTACATTTCCAAATGGCTTGAGACCTTGTGGGCCTCTCCATAATGATGAATAGAATTTATCTACCACTTTTTATAAATAACAAAATTCATTTAATATAAAAAATGCAAAACACTAAAGGGAATTAGAAAAAAAGTAAAAGAACATAACACCTCCCCCCCACTTGTTTTCCCTGGGCCTTAACCCACCGCACCGGCGCAGCCCAGCTTCCCCCCTCACCCCTTACCTCAGTTCATCGAACAGAGGCGTGGCGCCATCTCCCC
>NC_057805.1:122973780-123038794 GCF_018294505.1 Triticum aestivum
CCCCTCCGAACCCTAACCCCCCAAAACCCCATCCCCCTCTCCCTTGCTCGCGGTGACTGGTTGCTCGTATCCGCGGTGGTATTTCCCCAAAGAGGAAGGGATGATGCAGTACACTACTGTAGGTATTTCCCCAAGTTATGAAACCAAGGTTATCGAACCAGTAGGAGAACAAAACCTCGCAACCCAACGCGTAAGAGGGGTTGTCAATCCCTCCCCGGTAAAAAGATAGATTAAGTAGTATGAGTTTGAATAAATGGATCTGAATAAAACACGAAATAAAATATGCAAATAAAAAGTCCAGTAAGGTATTTTTTTTTGGGTTTTTGGAATAATAGATCTGGAAACAAAAGCAATGAAAAATAGATCGGAAAGCAATATGATAAAAGATAGACTCGGGGCCCGTAGATTTCACTAGTGGCTTCTCTCGAGAAAATAATATACGGTGAGTAAACAAATTACTATTGGGCAATTGATAGAAGATCAAATAATCATGACGATATCCAGGCAATGATCATTATATAGGCATCACGTCCAAGATTAGTAGACCAAAACGATTCTGCATCTATTACTATTACTCCACACATCGATCGATATCCAGCATGCATCTAGTGTATTAAGTTCATGGAGAAACAGACTAATGCAATAAGAACGGTGACATGATGTAGACAAGATCTATTCATGTAGGAATAGACCCCATATTGTTATCCTTAATAGCAACGATACATACGTGCCTCGCTACCCCTTCTGTCACTGGGCGAGGACACCGTAAGATCGAACCCATCACAAAGCACTTCTTCCGATGGCAAGAAAAAATGATCTAGTTGGCCTAACTAAACCAAAGATTCAAATAAGAAATATGAGGCTATAAGTAATCATGCATATAATATATCAAAGAAAACTCAAATAACTTTCATGGATAGAAATGGATTATAAACTCGATCTTCATCGGATCCCAACAAACACACCGCAAAAAGTCATTTCATCAAATAGATCTCCAAGAGACCATTGTATTGATAATCAAAGAAAGAGAGAAAGCCATCTAGCTACATCCTACAGACCCGTAGGTCTATAGTGGACTACTCACGCATCATCGGAGAGGCACCAATGAGGATGATGAACCCCTCCGTGATGGTGTAGATTGGATCCCGCGGTTCTGGAACTTGCGGTGGCTGGAATTGTGTTTCGTCTGCTCCCCTAGGGTTTTTGGAATTTCTGGGGATTTATAGAGCGAAGAGGCGGTGGAGGAGACCCTCGTGGGCCCCACAACCCATCAGGGTGCGCCAGGGGCCTCTGGCGCGCCCTGGTGGGTTGTGGTCCCCATGGGCCACCGCCAGGTGCTTCCTTGGCTCCCAAGTTGTCTTGTGGTCCAAACAAAATCTCCAAAAAGTTTCGTGGCATGCTGCCTAACATGTTCATCACAAATTCCTTTCTTTTGTAGCATGGACATTTCGACTTTATATGGTTCAAAGCAATAGTCTATATTTGACATGAAGATTTCAATACTCAAGCATATCAACAAGCAACCATGTCTTTCAAAATGTCAACACTAAATAAAGTTATCCCTAGCCCATCATGCTCAATCATTGATCCATTCACGAAGCACACTCGAATATTAGCTACATCCAATGCTCAAGTACGATCATAGTGCCCCTTAGTTGGTGCTTTATAAGAGAAGATGGAGACTCAAATAAAAATAAAAATTGCATAAAGTAAATAGATAGGCCCTTCGCAGAGGGAAGTAGGGATTTGTAGAGGTGCCAGAGCTCAAAGCAAAAAAAGAGAGATAAAGACATTTTGAGAGGCATGCTTTTCCTGTCAACGAAAACAACTGATAATTCCCAATACTTTCCATTCTAGATATATCATAGGCAGTTCCCAAACAGAAAATAAAGTTTATTCCTTTTTTCACCATTCTTTAACACTCCACATCTAGCCATATCCACGGGTATCGTCCATACCAACACTTTCCAAGGAATTTATTATTTGACAACATAAAGTAAATTCATTTTTCATTTCAGGACTGGGCATCCCTATTACCATCGTACTCTCGTGCAATGACAAGTGAATAAACACTCATCTTGAGAATAACACATCTAGCATGGAAAAATATTGGCCACCCCTGCCGCTTCATGAGCGGTACGGGCACACAAAAAGGAAATTCATTTTGAAAATTAGAGTTGGCACATAGAAATTTGTTTAGAACGACACGAAAATACCGCATATAGGTAGGTATGGTGGACTCATATGGCAAAACTGGGTTTAAGGATTTTGGATGCACAAGTAGTATTTCTACGTACTACAAGTGGAGGCTAGCAAAATGATTGAGAAGCAACCAACCAAGAAACGAAAAATCTCATAAACGAGCATTAAGCATAACTAACACCGAATAATGCACAATAAGTAGGGATGTAACTTCATTGCATGACTATTGACTTTCATGCTTGCATAGGGATCACAAACCTTAACACTAATATTCTTACTAAAGCATAATTACTCACCAACATGACTCACATATTACTATCATCATATCTCAAAACTATTACATGGAATCAAGTTTAATTTGTCCAATGATCCTCATGAAAGCATTTATTATATCCCTCTTGAATATCTATCACTTTGGGACAAGTTTCATATGTTGCTATTGCTTTTGCCTAGCTCAAACAAATTTAAGTGAAGAACATGAGCATAAAGATTTCCATCTCTCAAAATAATATAAGTGAAGCATGAGAGAATTTCTTCAAAAAATTACTAACTCTCAAATAATTCTAAGTGAAGCACGAGAGTATTTCTTTAAAAGTAATAAATCACACCGTGCTAAAAAAGATATAAGTGAAGCACTAGAGCAATTCCATAGCTAAAAAAATTTAATTGAAGCACATAGAGCAATTCTAACAAATCATAACATAATTTTGGCTCCGTCAAATAGGTGTGTCCAGCAAGGATACTTGTGACAAAGTAAAAAGCAAAACAAGCAAAGACTCATATAATACAAGACGCTCCAAGCAAAACTCATGACATGTGACGAATAAAAATACAGCTCCAAGTAAAATGCCGATTGTCGTTAGAAGAAAGAGGGGATGCCTTTCGGGGCATCCCCAAGCTTAGTTGCTTGGTTCTCCTTTAATATTAACTTGGGGTGCCATGGGGCATCCCCAAGCTTAGGCTCTTAACACTCCTTATTCCTTCTTTCATCGTGATCTCACCCAAAACTTGAAAACTTCAATCACACAAAACTTAACAAAACCTTCGTGAGATCCGTTAGTATAATAAAGCAAATGACCACTCTAAGTACTGTTGCAAACCCATCCATATTTTATTATTGCATTATACCTACCGTATTCCAGCTTTACCATGGCTTATACCCCCCGATGCAATCCATAGATTCATCAAAATAAGCACACAGTGCAAGGAAAACAGAATCTGTCAAAAACAGAACAGTCTGTAGTAATATGGACTTTAACCATACTTCTGTAACTCCAAAAATTCTGAAAAATTAGGGCAGCGTAGGCAATTTGTATATCAATATTGTTTAAAAAATTCAGAATTCTTTGTCCCTTCTATGATTTTATAAAATTTTGCTACTGGACGCAAAACTTTCTGTTTTCCAACAAGATCAAATCAACTATCGCCCAACATGATCCCAAAGGCTTTACTTGGCACAAACACAAATTAAAACATAAAAACACAATCGTAACAATAGAATAAATGTGCAAACACTCAAGAACAAAAAGGAAAAAGCAAAAATAAATTTTATTCATTGGGTTGCCTCCCAACAAGCGCTATTGTTTTATGCCCCTAGCTAGCCATAATGCATAGATTCAGGTATTGTCATCTTTAGTTTTTGATCCATAGGATTCCCTCATCGTTGGTTCATTTGGTGGATTTATTCTTGTTCTAGGGAAGTGTTCCATACCATTTCTTAGTGTAAATTGAAATTTAGTGTTGCCTTCTTTAATATCAATCACGACACCTATTATCGTGGACTTAACACGGTAGATGCCCTAGCAAAAGGACTTAGGTGTGGAGCCATTGCAGCTAGGTTAACTTGCAGGGGTTAAATGGGACAAAGGACACAGAGAGTTTATCCAGGTTCGGCCCCTCTCAACGAGGTAAAAGCCTACTCCTGCTTTAGGTTGTATTGCTTGGGTTTCGATTACCAGAGAGCGAATACGCTTGACCTTCTCGATGAGTTATTTCTTGAGTTAACCCGCCGCTGGGTCACCCCTTTATATACAGGTTGATGCCCGACGGCTTACAGAGTCCCGGCCGGCTCATACACAATGTGCCGGCTCGGTAACTAACCAAGCTTGCCTTATAATACAAGTTAAACATATGGCGGCTCACACCCATGGGCCTAAAGTCGTCCCCGAGACTTGGGCCTTCAATAAGCTTGCTCTATGAACTGCCATCTTCATCTCTTCTTGGGCCTCTTCATCTTAAGTCGCCAGTGGCATGCCCCGGCCCCTCCTGGGCGGGTCATACCCAGTAATTAAATCCCCAACATTAGAACTTGTTCACATCAATCTTCAGCACTTGACTTAGCAGAATCTTCCATCGCTAATCCCTTACCAATTCATTATAACCTGCCATGACGTCACATCTCAGAATTGTGTTAACCCTCCATGACGTCATCTCGCATTAACTTCGCACGAAGCCCAAAACATCTCAACAGATCTTTATCTTTAATGGATCTCCCGAAAATCGAGGCGTCCGCGTAGCCACATAATCATTTTTCAGCCTCCTCGATTCCCGCGCATGCCATTTATCCATCTCCTTATAAATAGGGATAGGGGGCCCCTGTTTTCATTTTTTACCCCTGCCTCTGCTTCTTCTTCTCCTTCCTGGCGACGACCGACGCCTCCGGAGCTCCGCCGCCCCCGTCGACTGCATCAACCTCGGCCGCTGCATCAACCTGAACTTGACCAGAACACGACGGCACCCCTCCGCAGTTCATCATCATCTTCAGGTACGTACTTCGGCTCGTATCAGATCTGCGCTAGGGTTTGCTTAGTTCGTCGGAGTTCATCGCTGTTCTTCATGCTTCTCCTCTGAAACTAGTAGTTTTGATCTAAACTTCAACATTAAAGACATGCGGTAGTAGTTTTAGCCTTCATTTTTAGTAGCAAAAAATATCCCTTGTGTAGAGGATCTCATCTGAGCATATGAACACTTCTGCTGCCGCCACCTTAGGTTTAGAATTTATTTTATTTTATGAACTCCTGTAGATCCAAAATCATAGCACCAATCTGTGGAATCTGTTTGTCCATTACTTAGAAAAAATTCATTCTTAGCTCTGTTATACTGCAAACGTGTGGGCGGCTTATATGATCAACCATAATCCGCCGTATCTCATTAGTCCCCTTTTAAGCCGCCAGTGTATCTTCACCATCCGTATAACCCGACACTTATCTTCCGGTTTAACCATGTTTAATCTTCATAGCACTTATTTTTCTACCTTACGAATTGGCCTTACATAACATACTTGCTTTCTGATCACTGGCCGGCTTAACAACATAATCTTAAACCGACAATATTTTCTTTTGTAGTCACAAATGCCTAAAAGGTGAAGTAATTTTCTTTACTGATCATCTGCTCCGAGGTTTTACCCCTCCCGGCTTAAAATTCTTATGTGTTGCACTTTGTCAAGCTCCATCCTCAAGATATCGGGCCCAATTCCGTTTCAAACATCTGCAACTTTCAAGTGTTCTGCGAGGTGTACCTTCAACAGGAGCCCACCATACAACTATTCAGGGAATTTTACTATTTAAACTGGTAGACTGACACTGGTATAGCGACGTCCTAAACAAACGGTTTAAATCCCCTTTCCGCGACGGCATTTGGAATCGTCGCCAAGTGAGTGTGGGCGATAGGGGGGTCCTTCCCACACGACCCAGAAATCGTCGGGGATAGGCCCTCGTGGGACCCAGGCTGGGGCCGTGTGCGATCGAGCGAGGCATGGAAACCCAATCATTTCTGTAGGTATATACATCCCACACGGTGAATCCCAGAAATCATTTCCGTAGGTATGTACATCCCACACAGTGAATCCTAGGAATCACTTCCGTAGGTATGTACATCCCACACGGCGAATCCCAGAAATCATTTCCGTGGGTATGTACATCCCACACGGCGAATCCCAGAAATCATTTCCGTAGGTATGTACATCCCACATGGTGAATCCTAGAAAATCATTTCCGTAGGTATGTACATACCACATAGTTCTTTGTGTGGAAACGTTTGTGCAAGGTGGCCTAACACAAACGTTTCGCTGCCGGAAGCCCTGTGTGATTGTTAGTTGATCGAACACGCCTACTTTCTAGAAACCGTGCGGGTTGTTTGAGTTCATCGCCCACGGTGCCGTCTGAGTAACCGTTTGCAATAGAAAACCTCAATAAGCAGGGTAATTAGCCTATTATTGATAATCCATGTACTAATCAAACTGATATTTCTTATAAAACACGCCAGATATTTCATATCCGTATAAAAGCAAGCAGGATTTCATAATCGAATTACATCAGATAGCTTCGGCACTCAGTTATGCCATTACACAACAGCACCAAGTTTCACATGCAGCATCAAAAACCTTTGGAAAGTAGCATGATACATGGTAAATAGACAGATGAATCTCATTTGGGAAACTGCAGAAGCGGAAGGCAAATATTGATCCTTTAGTAATGTTGAATGTCCTTGCAACTTTAGGCCAGTGGCTATGGATAATTGCCCGCCCAACCTTCGTCCTCTTTAGCAAGACTTCAATATTGTACCGTGGGTGTTGAATGAATACCTTCCTCGCCTCTTGACGATGCAGGTGGTTTGAGAGGTAATCATCGGTGAACTGATTTGGAAAGTACTGAATACAAAGCTATGCATAAATCACTGTTGTAAATTTTGAAATGGCGCAAGGGGTAAAAACAAGGTAAAAGAGTTGGTACCATCCTATAGTTGACTGATGTCTTCTTCATTGTGCAAACAAAGATCTTGCTGTTATTCATCGCAAGTTTCTTCATCCTAACAATCTTTCTGAGTTTCTTGACTTGACTGATATTAATGGACATCTCATTTCCCCATATGAAAAATGGGTCGAACAGTGGGCCTAAGCCTCTGACAGCAGGACCTACATGTGCAAGACCAAATTGTAAGAAACCTAAATATTAGAATGATTCCTGCAACTGCACAATAATGTGCTATTAGCCAAAGGACCCTGCTTGAACAAACCTCGATGGTAAACTGCAGTGTCTCCCATTGTTTCCCTACAACACACATAAGGAAGATCTTGATCAGGTTAACTGAGAGTTGCCATACTATCAGTAGAATATGTATTGAGTACATCCAAATTCGATTGGTGTCACATGCATAACAATACAAAATTGTACCCACAACAAATGAAAATCAAATTGCAGAACTGAACCAAACAGTTAAATGGACAGCAGCCCAAATGAACCAAAATAGTTAACTGATCACGACATTGCAGAATAGAAACATATACTAGAAGATAAGACAATTAACAAAAGAAAGAATGCTTGAGAACAGTACTACGGAATATAGCAATTGTTCGACCAAAGTGTTAACTGAACATTACATTTCAGAGGACCAAACTATTAACTGAACATCAGATTGCATATTAACATTACAGAGGACAAATCACTAGAAGGCACTGGCGGTGGCCTCGAGAAAACATCACGAACTGTATTTTAAAGTAGACAACCGCGCGGCTGTGTCGACGGTGGCCTCGAAGACGAGGTGCTCCTCCAAGATCTGGCGGTCAACACGCATGTCATCCATAGCGACCACGTTCGCGCGTGCGGCCGCATGCTACTCAGCTCCGTGTTATACTGCGTGTAAAATGGCTGTGGGCAGCGCTTAATTGGAGAAGGGGGGCAGTGATTTCGGTGTAAGGTGTCGCTCCGTCAGTCGGAGCATGTGGGACGGGAAAGGAGGAGGATGGTGTGGGTGGGGTGTGGATTACCTGACCATATCGATGAGGCCGCGCAGCAAGAAGAAGGGTCGGCGGCGAGGTGGCCGCGCAGCAAGAAGAAGGGTCGCCGGCGAGAAGGCAGCGCTGCAAGAAGAAGGGCCGCCGGCGAGGAGGCAGCGCTGTAAGAAGAAGGTTAGCCGGCGAGGAGGCGACGCTACAAGAAGAAGGGTCGCCGGCGATGAGGCTGAGCTGCCAGTAAGCAGCAGTGAAGGTTTGAACTTGGAAAGCAAGGAGGAATAGTGGAAATGTGGCTTTTGGTAGGAGGGAGGGGGCGGGGAGATAGATATTTCCACGGTGGCCAAACAATTTCGCTCGATGCCGCGAGAAACTGGCGCGCAAGTATGGTTCAAGCGGGGGCAGTGGACTGTAGACGACGAAGCTTCCTGCGTAAGCCAGACAAGACGGTGCGCCAAGATATTTGATATCGCATCCCCCACGATTCTTTCTAGTAAACAGTTTATGGTATACCAGATTTTTTCATTATGTTTTGAAAGACAAAATGGTGTTATGGAGGGAAAGGATAGTATTTGAATTGCTAGAACATTTACGTACATTGAACATGCAACTAGTACATGAGTGCCGTGTTTAAATTTGGAATTATTCCGGGTTCGTTTGGCATTTTTATGCATTAATTGAGTTTCTGGGCATTTAATGTGCATAATTCAAATTTGAACTACAAGCACATGCTCCAATGCACCAAAGTTTGCTGAAAAATCACATGTGTGTCTTTGGGTGAATTTATAGGTCCCATGCAAGAAATGAGAATAAAATTCAAACATCTGGGTGTCGTGGCTCGGTCGGAATGATTGAGAAACTTGGTTTTTTAATTCCTGTAAATCCAAAACACGACTGAAAATCATGAAACTTGGCATGGTGTCATGACATGGCACCAACATGCTGCAGTAAATTTTTTGGCCGAATTGGGACAAGCTTTGGTGTAAGCTTCTTGCAAACCGGAGCTTCCCTCAAGAAGGCCCCTGGTTCCGAGAGGGAACGTGTCACCTCCGTGTGCGAAACGACATACGTACACTGCCTTCTCCCGCCTTAATTTTTTTACACAGGTAGATTAGACCAAATAGAAGTATCGTGCTAAATTTTGGAATTATTCCGTGTTCGTTTGGCCTTTTTATACATTAATTGAGTTTATGGGCATTTAGTGTGCATAATTCAAATTTGAACTACAAGCACGTGCTCCATTGCACCAAAGTTGTTTGAAAAATCACATGTGTGTCCTTGGGTGAATTTCTAGGTCCCATGCAAGAGATGGGAGTGAAATTCAAACATCTGGGCGTCGTGGCTCGGCCGAAAAGATTGAGAAACTTGGTTTCTTAATTCCTGTAATTCCAAAACACGGCTGAAAATCATGAAACTTGGCATGGTCTCATGACATCGCACCAACATGCTGCGGTATTTTTTTGGCTGAATTGGGACAAGCTTTGGTGTAGGCTTCTTGCAAACCGGAGCTTCCCTCAAGAAGGCTCCTGGTTCCGAGAGGGAACGTGTCACCTTCGTGTGCGAAATGACATACGTACACTGCCTTCTCCCGCCTTAATTTTTTTACACATGCAGATTAGACCAAATAGGAGAATCGTGCTAAATTTTGGAATTATCCCGTGTTCGTTTGGCCTTTTTTATACATTAATTGAGTTTTTGGATATTTAATGTGCATAATTCAAATTTGAACTACAAGCACGTGCTCCAGTGCATCAAAGTTGTTTGAAAAATCACATGTGTGTCCTTGGGTGAATTTCTAGGCCCCATGCAAGAGATGGGAGTGAAATTCAAACATCTGGGCGTCGTGGCTCGACCGGAAAGATTGAGAAACTTGGTTTTTTAATTCCTGTAATTCCAAAATACGGCTGAAAATCATGAAACTTGGCATGGTCTCATGACATGGCACCAACATGCTGTGGTAATTTTTTTGGCCGAATTAGGACAAGCTTTGGTGTAGGCTTCTTGCAAACTGGAGCTTCCCTCAAGAAGGCTCGTGGTTCCGAGAAGGAACGTGTCACCTCCGTATGCGAAACGACATACGTACGCTACCTTCTCCCGTCTTAATTTTTTACATAGGCAGATTAGACCAAATAGATGTATCGTGCTAAATTTTGGAATTATTCCGTGTTTGTCTGGGCTTTTTTATACATTAATTGAGTTTCTTCGCATTTAGTGTGCATAATTCAAATTTGAACTACAAGCACGTGCTCCAGTGCACCAAAGTTGTATGAAAAATCACATGTGTGTCCTTGGCTGAATTTCTAGGTCCCATGCAAGAGATGGGAGTGAAATTCAAACATCTGAGCGTCGTGGCTCGGCCGGAAAGATTGAGAAACTTGGTTTTTTAATTCCTGTAATACCAAAACATGCCTGAAAATCTTGAAACTTGGCATGGTCTCATGACATGGCACCAACATGTTGCGGTATTTTTTTGGCCGAATTGGGACAAGCTTTGGTGTAGGCTTATTGCAAACCGGAGCTTTCCTCAAGAAGGCTCCTGGTTCCGAGAGGGAACGTGTCACCTCCGTGTGCGAAACGACATACGTATACTGCCTTCTCTCGCCTTAATTTTTTTACACAGATGGTTAGACCAAATAGAAGTATCATGCTAAATTTTGGAATTATTCTGTGTTTGTTTGGCCTTTTTTATACATTAATTGAGTTTCTGCGCATTTCATGTGCATAATTCAAATTTGAACTACAAGCACGTGCTCCAGTACACAAAAGTTGTTCGAAAAATCACATGTATGTCCTTGGGTGAATTTCTAGGTCCGATGCAAGAGATGGGAGTGAAATTCAAACATCTGGGCGTCGAGGCTCGGCCGGAAAGATTGAGAAACTTAGTTTTTTAATTCGTGTAATTTCAAAACACGCGTGAAAATCATGAAACTTGGCATGGTCTCATGACATGGCACCAACATGCTGCGGTAATTTTTTTGCCGAATTGGGACAAGCTTTGGTGTAAGCTTCTTACAAATCGGAGCTTCCCTCAAGAAGGCTCCTGGTTCCGAGAGGGAACTTGTCACCTCCGTGTGCGAAACGACATACGTACTGCCTTCTCCCGCCTTAATTTTTTTACACAGCCAGATTAGACCAAATAGAAGTACCGTGCTAAATTTTGGAATTATTCCGGACTCGTTTCGCCTTTTTTATACATTAATTGAGTTACTGGGCATTTAATGTGCATAATTCAAATTTGAACTACAAGCACATGCTCCAATGCACCAAAGTTGTTTGAAAAATCACGTTTGTGTCCTTGGGTGAATTTATAGGTCCCATGCAAGAGATGAGAGTGAAATTCAAACATCTGGGTGTCGTGGCTCGGCCGGAAAGATTGAGAAACTTGGTTTTTTAATTCCTATAATTCCAAAACACGCCTGAAGATCATGAAAGTTGGCATGGTGTCATGGCATGGCACCAACATGCTGTGGTAATATTTTTGGCCGAATTGGGACAAGCTTTGGTGTAAGCTTCTTGCAAACCGGAGCTTCCCTCAAGAAGGCTCCTGGTTCCGAGAGGGAACGTGTTACCTCCGTGTGCGAAACGACATACGTACACTGTCTTCTCCCGCCTTAATTTTTTTACACAACCAGATTAGACCTAATAGAAGTACCGTGCTAAATTTTGGAATTATTCTGGGCTCGTTTGGACTTTTTTATACATTAATTGAGTTTATGGGCATTTAATGTGCATAATTCAAATTTGAACTACAAGCACATGCTCCAGTGCACCAAGTTGTTTAAAAAATCACATGTGTGTCCTTGGGTGAATTTTAGGTCCCATGCAAGAGATGGGAGTGAAATTCAAACATCTGGGCGTCGCGACTCGGCCGAAAAGTTTGAGAAACTTGGTTTTTTAATTCCTGTAATTCCAAAACACGCCTGAAAATCATGAAACTGGGCATGGTGTCATGACATGGCACCAACATGCTGCGGTAATTTTTTTGGCCGAATTGGGACAAGCTTTGGTGTAAGCTTCTTGCAAACCGGAGCTTCCCTCAAGAAGGCTCGTGGTTCCGAGAGGGAACGTGTCACCTCAATGTGTGAAACAACATGCGTACACTGGCTTCTCCCGCCTTAATTTTTTTACACAGCCAGATTAGACCAAATAGAAGTACCGTGCTAAATGTTGGAATTATTCCGGGTTCGTTTGGACTTTTTATACATTAATTGAGTTTCTGGGCATCTAATGTGCATATTTCAAATTTGAACTACAAGCACATGCTCCAGTGCACAAAAGTTGTTTGAAAAATCACATGTGTGTCCTTGGGTGAATTTCTAGGTCCCATGCAAGAGATGGGAGTGAAATTCAAACATCTGGGCGTCGTGGCTCGGTCGGAAAGTTTGAGAAACTTGGTTTTTTAATTCTTGTAATTCCAAAACACGCCTGAAAATCATGAAACTTGGCATGGTCTCATGACATGGCACCAACATGCTGTGGTAATTTTTCTGTCCGATTTGCGAAGGCCCAGACATTAACAATCAACAAAGCCATTTTGGAACAAGTGCTGTCATGTTACAAATCGGAAACACAAGTATTATTGAAACCGAGGGCGTTCGACTTACCAATTACGTGCGGCCACGCGTCCCCTTTTTTATTGGCTAGGAGGTGCCGTGCGGGGTAGCTATTTGAGTATGGGAGGCGTGCGATCAGATCCCTGCGCGTGCTCATCGGGAGGAGAGCCCTTTGACCGCTACCCGCCATGCACCTCCCTCCCAACGTCTCCATTAATGGTGCCCGATGCTACCTCTTGAGCATGCGTTGGTTTTCCCTTGAAGAGGAAAGGGTGATGCAGCAAAGTAGCGCAAGTATTTCCCTCAGTTTTTGAGAACCAAGGTATCAATCCAGTAGGAGACTACACGCAAATCCCTCGTACCTGCACAAACAATCAAGAACCTTGCAACCAACGTGATATAGGGGTTGTCAATCCCTTCACGGCCACTTGCAAAAGTGAGATCTAATAAAGATAATAAGATAAATGTTTTTGGTATTTTGTTGTATTGATTGGAAAGTAAATATTGCAAAATAAACGGCGACAGAAATAGCTAGTTGACGGGAGATTAATATGATGGAAAATAGACCCAGGGGCCACAGGTTTCACTAGTGCCTTCTCTCAAGATAGCATACTTTACAGTGGGTGAACAAATTACTGTCGAGCAATTGATAGAAAAGCGCATAGTTATGAGAATATCTAGGCATGATCATGTATATAGGCATCACGTCCGTGACAAGTAGACCGAAACAATTCTGCATCTACTACTATTACTCCACACATCGACCGCTATCCAGCATGCATCTAGAGTATTAAGTTCATAAGAACAGAGTAACGCATTAGGCAAGATGGCATGATGTAGAGGGATAAACTCAAGCAATATGATATAAAACCCATCTTTTTATCCTCGATGGCAACAATACAATACGTGTCGGTTCCCTTTCTGTCACTGGGATCGAGCACCGTAAGATTGAACCCAAAGCTAAGCACTTCTTCCATTGCAAGAAAGATCAATCTAGTAGGCCAAACCAAACTGATAATTCAAAGAGACTTGCAAATATATTAAATCATGCATAAAAGAATTCAGAGAAGAATCAAATATTGTTCATAGATAATCTTGATCATAAACCCACAATTCATCAGATCTCGACAAACACACCGCAAAAAGAATTACATCGAATAGATCTCCAAGAAGATCGAGGAGAACTTTGTATTGAAATCCAAAGAGAGAGAAGAAGCCATCTAGCTAATAACTATGGACCCGAAGGTATGTGGTAAACTACTCACACATCATCGGAGAGGCTATGGTGTTGATGTAGAAGCCCTCCGTGATCGATTCCCCCTCCGGCGAAGCGCCGGAAAAGGCCCCAGGATGGGATCTCACGGGTATAGAAGGTTGCGGCGGTGGAAATAGGGTTTTGTGGTGCTCTCGGATGTTTTCAGGGTATATGAGTATATATAGGCGAAAGAAGTAGGTCGGTGGAGCCACGAGGGGCCCACAAGGGTGGGGGGCGCGCCTCCCTGCCTCGTGGCCGCCTCGTTGCTTCCTTGACATCCACTCCAAGTCTCCTGGATTGCGTTTGTTCCAAAAACGATCCCCGCAAAGGTTTCATTCCGTTTGGATTCCGTTTGATATTCCTTTTCTGCGAAACACTGAAATAGGCAAAAAAGCAGCAATTTGCACTGGGCCTTCGGTTAATAGGTTAGTCTCAAAAATAATATAAAAGTGCATAATAAAGCCCATTGAACATCCAAAACAAATAATATAATACATGGAACAATAAAAAATTATAGATACGTTGGAGACGTATCAAGCACCCCCAAGCTTAATTCCTGCTCGTCCTCGAGTTGGTAAATGATAAAAACAGAATTTTTGATGTGGAATGCTACCTAACATAATTTTCTAAGTAATTCTCTTTATTGTGGCATGAATGTTCAGATCCGAAAGATTCAAGATAAAAGTTTAATATTGACATAAAAATAATAATACTTCAAGCATACTAACTAAGCAATTATGTCTTCTCAAAATAACATGGCCAAAGAAAGCTTATCCCTACAAAATCATATAGTTTGGCTATGCTTCATTTTCGTCACACAAGAATGCTCTCATCATGCACAACCCCGATGACAAGCCAAGCAATTGTTTCATACTTTAGTAATCTAAAAAAAATTCAACTTTCACGCAATACATGAGCGTGAGCCATGGACATAGCACTATGGGTGGAATAGAGTATAATGATGGGGGTTGTGTGGAGAAGACAAAAAAGAAGAAGTCTCACATTGACGTGGCGAATCAACGGGCTAGGGAGATGCCCATCAATTGATGTCAATGCAAGGAGTAGGGATTGCCATGCAACGGATGCACTAGAGCTATAAATGTATGAAAGCTCAACAAAAGAAACTAAGTGGGTGTGCATCCAACTTGCTTGCTCACGAAGACCTAGGG
The DNA here is from genome assembly GCF_018294505.1 of Triticum aestivum. Classification (NCBI taxonomy): domain Eukaryota; kingdom Viridiplantae; phylum Streptophyta; class Magnoliopsida; order Poales; family Poaceae; genus Triticum; species Triticum aestivum. Next base: position 122,988,688 of record NC_057805.1, read on the forward strand.
CATTTGAGGAAGCCCATTGTTGGAATATACAAGCCAAGTTATATAATGAAAAATTCCCACTAGTATATGAAAGTGACAAAATAAGAGACTCTATCATAAAGATCATGGTGCTACTTTGAAGCACAAGTGTGGAAAAAGGATAGTAGCATTGTCCCTTTTATTTCTTTTCTCCTTTTTTGGGCCTTTCTCTTTTTTTGCCTTTCCCCTTTTTTTATTTTTATTTTGGGACAATGCTCTATTAATGATGATCATCACACTTCTATTTATTTACAACTCAATGATTACAACTCGATACTAGAACAAAATGTGACTCTATATGAGTGCCTCCGACGGTGTACCGGGATGGGCAATGAATCAAGAGTGACATGTATGAAAAAATTATGCATGGTGGCTTTGCCACAAATACGATGTCAACTACATGATCATGCAAGGAAATATGACAATGATGAAGCGTGTCATAATAAATGAAACGGTGGAAAGTTGCATGGCAATATATCTCGGAATGGCTATGGAAATGCCATAATAGGTAGGTATGGTGGCTGTTTTAATAAGATATAAGGAGGTTTATGTGTGATAGAGCGTATCGTATCACGGGGTTTGGATGCATCGGCGAAGTTTGCACCAACTCTCAAGGTGAGAAAGGGCAATGCACGGTACCGAAGAGGCTAGCAATGATGGAAAGGTGAGAGTGCGTATAATCCATGGACTCAACATTAGTCATAAAGAACTCACGTACTTATTGCAAAAATCTACAAGTCATCAAAAACCAAGAACTACGCACATGCTCCTAGGGGGATAGATTGGTAGGAAAATACCATCGCTCGTCCCCGACCACCACTCATAAGGATGACAATCAAAGAACACCTCATGTTTCAAATTTGTCACACAACGTTTGCCATACATGCATGCTACGGGACTTGTAAACTTCAACACAAGTATTTCTCAAATTCACAACTATTCAACTAGCACGACTCTAATATTACCACCTTCATATCTCAAAACAATCATCAAGTATCCAACTTCTCATAGTATTCAATGCACTTTTTATGAAAGTTTTTATTATACCCATCTTGGATGCCTATCATATTAGGACTAATTTTATAGCCAAAGCAAATTACCATGCTGTTCTAAAGGACTCTCAAAATAATATAAGTGAAGCATGAGAGATCAATAATTTCTATAAAATAGAACCACCACCATGCTCTAAAAGATATAAGTGAAGCCCTAGAGCAAAATTATTTAGCTCAAACGATATAAATGAAGCACATAGAGTATTCTAATAAATTCCGATTCATGTGTGTCTCTCCAAAAGGTGTGTACAGCAAGGATGATTGTGGTGAACTAACAAACAAAGACTCAAATCATACAAGACGCTCCGAGCAAAACACATATCATGTGGTGAATAAAAATATAGCCTCAAGTAAAGTTACCGATGGACGAAGACGAAAGAGGGGATGCCTTCCGGGGCATCCCCAAGCTTAGTATTTTGGTTGTCCTTGAATTTTACCTTGGGGTGACTTGGGCATCCCCAAGCTTAGGCTCTTGCCACTCCTTATTCCAAAATCCATCAAATCTTTACTCGAAACTTGAAAACTTCACAACACAAAACTCAACAAAAAATCTCACGAGCTCCGTTAGTATAAGAAAACAAATCACCACCTCAAGGTACTGTAATGAACTCATTCTTTATTTATATTGGTGTTAAACCTACTGTATTCCAACTTCTCTATGGTTCATACCCCCCGGTACTAGCCATAGATTCATTAAAATAAGTAAACAACACACAAAAACAGAATCTGTCAAAAACAGAACAGTCTGTAGCAATCTGATTTGTTCGAATACTTCTGGAACTCCAAAACTTCCGAAAAGCTAGGACAACCTGGATAATTTGTATATTGATCTACTGCAATAATTAGCAATTTATCACGTTCTGGTGAATTTTAACAATTATTTTCGTGAGCGCAAAGTTTCTGTCTTTTCAGCAAGATCAAACAATTATCACCCAAGAAGATCCTATTGGTTCTACTTGGCACAAACACTAATTAAAACAAAAAACACATCTAAACAGAAGATGAATTATTTATTACTAAATAGAAACAAAAAGTAAGAAACAAAAATAAAATTGGATTGCCTCCCAACAAGCGCTATCGTTTAACGCCCCTAGCTAGGCATAAAAGCAAGAGTAGATCTAGGTATTATCATCTTTGGTTTTTAATTTTTTAGCGGAGTCATGCTCGAATCCGGGAGGTTCTTTACGTTTCCCTTCATATTCAGAAATTTTTAGATCTAAAGGATCCAACCGCTTATTGCAAAGGGTAATCAACATATTCATGCGGTGAAGATTTCCACTAACACTCTTAAGAGGTTCAAGAGATTTTTGTAAAATTTTCGGTACTTCGCAAATCTTCTCAAAAACTTGTGTCTCTTTCTGGGTATGATGTGGCCCCTTTTGTTGAGGTAGTGTTCCCACTATTCCCTCTATTATTTCATGCGCAATACTGGGATCATTTTCGATAAAATTTCCCTTGGCAACGCAATCCAAGAGTTGTCTATGGGACATATTTAGTCCAACATAAAAATTGTGAAGTAAAATTCTAAAACTCACCTCTAATGTGCAATTAAGATAAGATTCCATCATCCTATACCAAGCATCTTTTAAGTTTCTCCTTGTCTTTGTTTGAAGTGAAGAACTTCAACGGGAGACAAAGGAGCAGAGAGAGGACTAGCCATGACAACAAACGATCTAACACACGGACACACAAGAAGCAAGCGAAAAGAGATGAACGGAAAAAGAGGGCGAATAAAATGGCAAAGGTGAAGTGGGGGAGAGGAAAACGAGAGGCAAATGGCAAATAATGTAATGCGAGGGAGAAGAGTTTGTGATGGGTACTCGGTATGTCTTGACTTGTGCATAGATCTCCCCGGCAACGGCACCAGAAATCCTTCTTGCTACCTCTTGAGCATGCGTTGGTTTTCCCTTGAAGAGGAAAGGGTGATGCAGCAAAGTAGCGTAAGTATTTCCCTCAGTATTTGAGAACCAAGGTATCAACCCAGTAGGAGACTACACGCAAATCCCTCGTACCTTCACAAACAATCAAGAACCTTGCAACCAACGCGATAAAGGGGTTGTCAATCCCTTCACGGCCACTTGCAAAAGTGAGATCTGATAAACATAATAAGATAAATGTTTTTGGTATTTTTGTTGTATAGATTGGAAAGTAAAGATTGCAAAATAAACGGCGACAGAAATAACTAGTTGACGGGAGATTAATATGATGGAAAATAGACCCGGGGGCCATAGGTTTCACTAGTGGCTTCTCTCAAGATAGCATACTTTGCGGTGGGTGAACAAATTACTGTCGAGCAATTGATAGAAAAGCGCATAGTTATGAGAATATCTAGGCATGATCATGTATATAGGCATCACGTCCGTGACAAGTAGACCGAAACGATTCTGCATCTACTACTATTACTCCACACATCGACCGCTATCCAGCATGCATCTAGAGTATTAAGTTCATAAGAACAGAGTAACACATTAGGCAAGATGACATGATGTAGAGAGATAAACTCAAGCAATATGATATAAACCCCATCTTTTTATCCTCAATGGCAACAATACAATACGTGTCGATTCCCTTTCTGTCACTGGGATCGAGCAGCGCAAGATTGAACCCAAAGCTAAGAACTTCTCCCATTGCAAGAAAGATCAATCTAGTAGGCCAAACCAAACTGATAATTTGAAGAGACTTGCAAAGATATTAAATCATGCATAAAAGAATTCAGAGAAGAATCAAATATTGTTCATAAATAATCTTGATCGTAAACCCACAATTCATCGGATCTCGACAAACACACCGCAAAAAGAATTACATCGAATAGATCCCCAAGAAGATCAAGGAGAACTTTGTATTGAGATCCAAAGAGAGAGAAGAAGCCATCTAGCTAATAACCATGGACCCGAATGTCTGTGGTAAACTACTCACACATCATCAGAGAGGCTATGGTGTTGATGTAGAAGCCCTCCGTGATCGATTCCCCCTCCGGCGGAGCGCCGGAAAAGGCCCCAAGATGGGATCTCACGGGTACAGACGGTTGCGGCGGTGGAAATAGGGTTTCGTGGTGCTCTTGGATGTTTTCAGGGTATATGAGTATATATAGGCGAAAGAAGTAGGTCGGTGGAACCACGAGGGGCCCACGAGGGTGGGGGCGTGCCTCCCTGCCTCGTGGCCGGCTCGTTGCTTCCTTGACGTCCACTCCAAGTCTCCTAGATTGCGTTTGTTCCAAAAATGATCCTCGCGAAGGTTTCATTCCGTTTGGATTCCGTTTGATATTCCTTTTCTGCGAAACACTGAAATAGGCAAAAAAAACAGCAATTTGCACTGGGCCTTCGGTTAATGGGTTAGTCTAAAAAATAATATAAAAGTGCATAATAAATCCCATTAAACATCCAAAAAAATAATATAATAGCATGGAACAATAAAAAATTATAGATACGTTGGAGACGTATCACCCGAGCACCTGCTCTACGGCGTGGCTATATGTCTCACTGGACTGAGATTTAAGAGAGAAAAATGAAAATATGAAAAGAAAGTTTTGCACGGATCTTGATGTAAGATCCGACGGACCTATATAGCATCGACTGTGACGTATAGCAAGCATGATGAATATAAGGACGATGATAGTGGATAATAATTGTCTTACATATTTAGAAACATAACTAAAAAAGCCACATGCGGCAACGCCCGACATACACAAGGGCAAAAGAAGAAGGAAGACAACGATCTGGCCCGCTGATCTCTACTTTCTTGATGCGTTGCTACAGGCCGCGGGAACTAGTCTCCATGGCGAGCGGTGACGAGCTCTTTCTTATCCACAAGATGCTGCTTGAGAGCATCCATGGATTCCTCCACCAGCCTTCTGCGCTCGATGCGCAACATGGCATTCTCGTCCATAAGTTTCTCGATGATGACGCCGGTCCTCTTCAACAAGGCAGTGGTCTGCTCCTGCTGCTCCGCACTTCTGACGATCTTCGTCCTCAGCAGGTCGTGCTCGGTCCGGAGCTTCGCATTGCTCTCATTTAGTTGCCGGATGACGTCGGTAGACTATTCAAACAAGGCTTTCAGGTCATCCTGCAACCTCTCCCACCTGGAGATCTGATCCATCTGCCTAAGGACGAGGGCACGCATGCGCCTGTAAGAGTCCTCGTGTAACGCCTGGATAATTAAGCTACAGTAATCTTTGCTAATGATGCCATGTCATCGCTTTTACTGTTGCTAGGTCCCACATTGATTCCAACCAATTCAAAATTCAAGTTTAAAATAAAGTCAAACAATAAAAATTTTCAAATGTCAAACCTAAAATGTGCAACTGTGGTAAATAATTCATAAGTATTGTTGGTGAAGAAACCAAATTTTTATAAAATGTTTAAGTGCTCAAAATTAATGAAAACAGTAGCTAAAAACATTAGTTAAATGCCTTTTCTTATTTTATAAATTAGCATACTATTTTATTTGGGACTAGAACTTTTTGTGGCAGAGGTATAAATAGTATAATAATTTAGAAACTACTTTTGTATTTTAACTAACTAAAGTATTGTGGAAATTAAATAAACATGTAAAAAGAAAATAAAAGAAAAGAAAACATAAATAAAACAAAGCCCCCTCCCTTGGGCCACCCGGCCCATCTATCTAGCAGGCCTGCACAGCCCAGCCCAACACCCCCCTGTTTTCCCCTTCCTCCCGCTACAGAAGCAGACGATGCTGTGGCGGCCATCCACAGCGCCATGGCCACGGTGGCGACCATCGGCACCCCATCCCGCCTATTTAACCGACCCCAACGCCCCCTTCTCCCCCCTGGAACCCTAACCCCTATCCCCTCGCCCCCTCTCCCTCTGCCACTCTCGCGCCCGACGCCTCTCGCCGTCATCGTCGCGGCCACCGTCGTCTCCGGCGTGCGGGAGCACGTCTAGGAGGTCCGCCGCGGCTGGCTTCGTCCGTCCCGGGGACTAGCTCAAGCCGGGACGCCCTCGAGCTGACGTTGTCTTCGTCCCCTTCATCCGGCCGTCACCAACTCGCCGTCGTTGCGGTGGCTCCGGTCCACCCAGACCCTCCCTGAGCACGCCAAGGATGCACTGTGAGCTCCTCCCCCATTCCCCCTGCTTGCCCTCTCGATCCGTTGCCGTAGCCGTCGTCCCCGAGTTCATCCGAGATCCCGTGTACGCGTACGCGTACATGTGTGCATCCTGCCACTGCTCTCTGTCCTTGCTGCTGCCTTCGCTTTGCTGCCGCTGCCGCTAGCGCTAAGGCTTTGCGTTGCCGCTGCTAGCTGCCGCTCCTGCTACCTGATGCTACTGCCGTTGCTACTTGCCCTGCCTGTTGCCGCTGCCGCAAGCAGCTGCTCTGCTGGCTGCCGCTGTCGCCGGTGCTTCCTGCGCGCGCCCGCCGGAGCACCCCGACTGCGCCCGCGCGTACGCGCGCACGCCCGCCTCGCGCACAGCCTTGACTCCCCTGCTGCAGCGCCCTCGCCCGCTTGCTCCTGCTCTACTGTACCGCTGCTTGCTACTGTAGATGGTTCTAGCTTTTCTAAATCTACAATGAGTAACCCCCTAGACAGCCCTTAAACTGTGGTTAAACAGTTGTTAACATGACTGAAAATAATATGTGTAGAAATTATACATGACAAGCTTCAATATACCCCACTGGACCAAGTCCATTTGATGCGCGGATTAAATCCTATAAAAATCACAAATTACTACGTTCTGTTAACTGAAAAGCAGAAACAGAAATGTTGCAGTAGCACTTTTCCAACAAAGTTTTGATCAAGCAAATGGATGCTAACATAGCTGCACTTGATACTGTCATTTAGATCACAACAAAGTGCTCAGATTTGATATAAGGCACTAATTCACAGGATGGACAGAACAATAGCTGTAGCCTTTTGAAAACAGCTAAGTGATGTTAAAAACTGACGAATTCTCAGACTTACCAAATTTCAGGATTTTTCCGGGTATTGTTAAATCTTTGAAAAATCATAGAAAATAATCCATAACTCGGATGAAAAAGTTTTATACATGAAAGTTGCTCAGAACGACGAGACGAATTCAAATACGCTCTCTGTTCATCTGTCACATGCCCCTAGCATAGCGAACATGCAACCTTTCCCCTCCGTTTCATCTGTCCGATAATGACAAACTTCGGGAAAACTTTCCCGGATGTTCTCCCCCTTCGCCGGTACCGCGTAGTGCTACGTTAGAACACCCCTAGTGTTGCTTATTGTCATGTCATGCATCTGTGTGCCTTATATTTACTGTTTCTTCCCCCTCTTCTTCTCCGGTAGACCCCGAGACCGCTGCTGATGTCCCTGTGATCGACTACGTCAACGACGACCCTTCTTCCCTTTCAGCGGAGCTTCCAGGCAAGCCCCCCTTTGATCATCCCGATATCGCCCATTCCATTCTCTCATGCTTGCATTAGATTTTGCTACTGTTATTGTTTGCTCCTATTCTGATGCATAGCCTGCTTTTGTAACCTGCTTAACTTTACCTACCTGCTTATCCTAAACTGCTTAGTATAGGTTGGTTAGTGATCCATCAGTGACCCCCACCTTGTCCTTGTTGCCCCTGCTTCATCATCGACGACTCGATCAACGTGATCGACGACCAGAGCCCGACACCTCACATCACATCACGCCCCTTTTGTTGCTCGACTCTACAGAGCTACTATCGAGTGCCGAGGGTGATCCCTCATAACGCACTCCTGATGATAATTCTATAGTGTAGCTATTCGGTCATGGTCATCGAGGGTGATTTCCTCTTTCACCATTCCCGGTACGGCTCTGTCGTGCAACACCTCAAGTGTGAACCTCGAGGGTGGTCCCTCTTACGTTCACCTTGATGATTACATTGAGTGGAATCCACCGGGGGTGATTCCTCAGGTTTTCCCCTTGATGTCTGGACACACGGTTACCTTGACTTTACTTGAGACATTGGTGAAAGCCGTGCGGGCCCGGAGAGCACCCGTGCAATGTGACAGTGGCGGCTGACTGTTTAGCGGTATCACCCAGGAGGGGTGATAGCTCCGGACTTGTCCCGACAGCCGTCACTTCTTTTAGTAATGCACTAACAGGTTTGGGTATTTGTTCTGAATTGGCTTTGGCCTTTACGCACTAACCACCATGCGAGAATAGTTATGGGCCTTGACGTCGTGGTATCATCCGAAGCTTTGTCAGACGTCCAGTTCAGCATTGTGGCCGGGCCGGATCATGCCATCCACTTCACGGGTGGTGCTGGTATCCCCTTGCGCACAACGACCCGGAGTGCAACGGGCGATGGGCCCAGACCCCGGAGTGCTTAGGATGTAGACCGGCGGGGACCTCTCTACTGAGCCTAGGTCGGGCTGCGACGTATTGATCTTCCGAGGCCGGGCATTGACCCTAGAAAGGTGTGTCCAGCTAGAGTGATCGAGCGTGTTGGGTAACGTGGTGCACCCCTGCAGGGAAGATATATATTCGAATATCGTGTCCTCGGGTGATGGACGTTCAGACTTGTATCCTGATCTTATACAACTAGAAATGGATACTTGAGACATGAGATGGTTATGTGGCTCCGAGATTGCTTTCTCGCAGGGAGTCGAGGAGGGATCTCTGAGCATTAATGTTACAACATGTTTGATAGTTATAAACTCCTATTCTTTACTCTTCCACATGCTGGAAGATGCTTGGAGCTGCTTGAAGATGCTAGTCTTCGATAGGCTAGGCCTTCCCCTCTATTCTGGCATTCTGCAGTTCAGTCCATAGATACAACCCTTCCATTTGATACCAATGCATACTTAGTATAGATCTGATGCTTGCGAGTACTTTGGATGAGTACTCATGGTTGCTTTGCTACCTTTTCCCCCTTCCTTCTTCTTTCCGGTTGATGCAACCAGATGGCGGATCCCTGGAGTCAGATGCCACTGCCGACGGATGCTACTACGTGGAGACCGCTGACGACCAGGAGTAGTTAGGAGGTCCCAGGCAGGAGGCCTTGCCTCTTCGATCTTTGATGTTTGTGTTTGCCTTCTTAAGGCATCCTTGTTTAACTTATGTCTGTACTCAGATGTTGTTGCTTCCGCTGACGCTTGTGTATCGAGCTTGTATTCGAGCCCTCGAGGCCCCTGGCTTGTAATATAAAGCTTGTATTATTTTGATTTGTGTCTAGAGTTGTGTTGTGATATCTTCCCATGAGTCCCTGATCTTGATCGTACACATTTGCGTGTATGATTAGTGTACGGTCGAATCGGGGGCGTCACAAGTTGGTATCAGAGCCGACTGCCCGTAGGCCCTTTCCAACTCCTTGGCCGAAGTTGAGTCTAGTCTTTGAAAAACTGATTTACTAACATGGTTGTGTGGCTTACGGGCCCACGTCGCCATTGGGTGGTATTAGGATCTTTTACTCCTCGTCTATACTCTGGGACTCTGATCTCTGTTCTATTCAGGTTAAATGATTTTTACTAACTAAACTTTAGGATCTCATGATCACATCCACCCGGAGGTTTGTATTAACCCTTTCTCGAATTGAGGGCCAAGTTCTGCTTCATAATGGACACTGACTGCAGGATCCTCTTATCGAGGGCACCCTGCGTTGCCACTTGCAAATTCCTCGCTCCAGAGGTTTTCCCTGACAGTGATGTAGCCTTTGCTATGTTCCGTTGTTGTATTCCTCCATCGCGTGCATGTGCGCCGCCTAGTATGTCTGCGATGTTTCTCTTATCCGAACTCATACGAACATCGTGTATTTGGCTCCGAATATGTATCGGTATGTCTTCAATGACTACTGCTCTGTACATACTGCGCCCTTGCTCATTATTCTGATTACATCATGAGTGACTCCATACACTTGCTCCACCCCTTGCTAAACTACCCCTGTTGCATTTAAGCAGCATGGTTAGACCCGCTGGTCGTGACCTCCCGAATACATGGCTGGAATGATACAACAGTTTGATGTTGAATCCCCAGTTCATGGTACGAGTCATGGCTCAGTTTCCCTACCCTGATATGAATTAGCAGCCACCCCAGTGACTCTGCAAGACTTTGCGCGTCTCAACCCTGTCATCTACCACAGCTCAACTCAGCCCCTTGATACTTATGACTGGCTCCGTGACATCTCTTTCGAGTTAGAGTCTGCTGATGTAGCTCCTGCCAACTATGTCACCTTCGCTGCTTACTACCTGAAAGGTCCCGTTGCTCAATGGTGGGACAGCCACAAGCGTTCCTTACCTGTTGGAACCACCATCACTTGGCCGAAATTCCAAGCTGCATTCCGCGGGCCAATGTCGAACCACCATGGTTAGTCACAACGGCCCTGTTGAAATTGAAGGGTTGGAATTCCATATTTCCTCCACTATTTTGAAGTCTTCCAAATATCAACCTCATTCTGTGGATGTAATGGTTGAAAGCACATACCACTTCTATCATTTGCGCCACTAAACCGTCCACCAACTCCATACTTCGAGTGAGACAATAAGCTACCATGCTCATCTTGTTCGAAATGCCGAAGCATGGATTTATTCGTAGGATGTTTGAAAATGCTCCAGTCGTTTGTGAATTTCAAGATGTCTTTCCAGAAGAACTATCAAGTCCATGGCCTTGAACTTACTGCCGTTAAATTTGCACTGAAATTGTGGTGACATTTTCTTCTTGATAATCGTTGCGGGATCTTCACCGATCATCAACGTCTGAAGTATCTATTACTCAGCTAGATCTGGATCTCCTTCAACAACGATGTTTGGAAACAATTACAGACTATGACTATGGTATTTCTTATACCCCTGGCAAGGCTAATGTCGTGGCCGATGCCCTGAGTCGCAAGTCTAATTACAGCAACCACATGGCTTATAAAGCTCAACCCCCGCAAGATGATCTCACTTAAAGAGAGCATCCGATCCGTGTTCTCGTTCAAGTCGAACGTCGGACCCGTCGGAGGGCTATCAAATTTCTGAAAGTTCAGTGGTCAAATCATTCTGAAGACAAAGCCACTTGGGAGCGCGGATCATCTTTGTGATGAATACCCAGCGTTGTTTCTTTCTACCTCCTAAAATCTCGGGACGAGATTTCTTGTAGTGGAGGAGAATTGTAACGCCCGGATAATTAAGCTACAGTAATCTTTGCTAATGATGCCATGTCATCGCTTTTACTGTTGCTAGGTCCCACGTTGATTCTAACCAATTCGAAATTCAAGTTTAAAATAAAGTCAAACAATAAAAGTATTCAAATGTCAAATCTAAAATGTGCAACTGTGGTAAATAATTCATAAGTATTGTTGGTGAAGAAACCAAATTTTTATAAAATGTTTAAGTGCTCAAAATTAATGAAAACAATAGCTAAAACAATTAGTTAAATGCCTTTTCTTATTTTATAAATTAGCAAACTATTTTATTTGGGACTAGAACTTTTTGTGGCAGAGGTATAAATAGTATAATAATTTAGAAACTACTTTTGTATTTTAACTAACTAAAGTATTGTGGAAATTAAATAAACATGTAAAAAGAAAATAAAAGAAAAGAAAACAGAAATAAAACAAAGCCCCCTCCCTTGGGCTACCCGGCCCATCTATCTAGCAGGCCTACACAGCCCAGCCGAACACCCCCTATTTTCCCCTTCCTCCCGCTACAGAAGCAGACGATGCCGTGGCGGCCATCCACGGTGCCATGGCCGCGGTGGCGACCATCGGCGCCCCCATCCCGCCTATTTAGCCGACCCCGACGCCCCCTTCTCCCCCTGGAACCCTAACCCCTATCCCCTCGCGCCCCCTCTCCCTCTGCCAATCTCGCACCCGACGCCTCTCGCCGTCATCGTCACGGCCACCGTCGTCTCCGGCGTGCGGGAGCACGTCCAGGAGGTTGGCCACGGCCGGCTTCGTCTGTCCCGGGGACTAGCTCAATCCGGGACGCCCTCGAGCTGACCTTGTCTTCGTCCCCTTCGTCTGGCCGTCACCAACTCGCCGTCGTTGCGGTGGCTCCGGTCCACCCCGACCCTCCCTGAGCACGCCAAGGATGCACTGTGAGGTCCTCCCCCATTCCCCCTGCTTGCCCTCTCGATCCGTTGCCGTAGCCGTCGTCCCCGAGTTCGTCCAAGATCCCGCGTACGCGTACGCGTACATGCGTGCATCCTGCCACTGCTCTCTGTCCTTGCTGCTGCCTTCGCTTTGCCGCCGCCGCTAGCGCTAAGGCTTTGCGTTGCTGTTGCTAGGTTCCGCTCTTGCTACCTGATGCTACTGCCGTTGCTACTTGCCATGCCTGTTGCCGTTGCTCCAAGCAGCTGCTCTGCTGGCTGCCGCTGTCGCCGGCGCTTCCTGCGCGCGCCTGCCGGAGCACCCCGGCCGCGCCCGCGCGTACGCGCGCCCGTCCGCCTCGCGCACAGCCTTGACTCCCCTGCTGTAGCGCCCTCGCCCGCTTGCTCCTGCTCTACTGTACCGCTGCTTGCTACTGTAGATGGTTCTAGCTTTTCTAAATCTACAATGAGTAACCCCCTAGACAGCCCTTAAACTATGGTTAAACAGTTGTTAACATGACTGAAAATAATATGTTTAGAAATTATACATGACAAGCTTCAATATACCCCACTGGACCAAGTCCATTTGATGCGCGGATTAAATCCTACAAAAATCACAAATTACTACGTTCTGTTAACTGAAAAGCAGAAACAGAAATGTTGCAGTAGCACTTTTCCAACAAAGTTTTGATCAAGCAAATGGATGCTAACATAGCTGCACTTGATACTGTCATTTAGATCACAACAAAGTGCTCAGATTTGATATAAGGCACTAATTCACAGGATGGACAGAACAATAGCTGTAGCCTTTTGAAAACAGCTAAGTGATGTTTAAAACTGACGAATTCTCAGACTTGGCAAAATTTCATGATTTTTTCGGGTATTGTTAAATCTTTGAAAAATCATAGAAAATAATCCGTAACTCGGATGAAAAATTTTATACATGAAAGTTGCTCAGAACGACGAGACGAATTCAAATACGCTCTCCGTTCATCTGTCACGTGCCCCTAGCATAGCGAACATGCAACATTTCCCCTCCGTTTCATCTGTCCGATAATGACAAACTTCGGGAAAACTTTCCCGGATGTTATCCCCCTTCGCCGGTACCGCGTAGTGCTACGTTAGAACACGTCTAGTGCTGCTTATTGTCATGTCATGCATCTGTGTGCCTTATATTTACTGTTTCTTCCCCCACTTCTTCTCCGGTAGACCCCGAGACCGCTGCTGATGTCCCTGTGATCGACTACGTCAACGACGACCCTTCTTTCCTTTCAGCAGAGCTTCCAGGCAAGCCCCCCTTTGATCATCCCGATATCGCCCATTCCATTCTCTCATGCTTGCATTAGATTTTGCTACTGTTATTGTTTGCTCCTATTCTGATGCATAGCCTGCTTTTGTAACCTGCTTATTGTTACCTACCTGCTTATCCTAAACTGCTTAGTATAGGTTGGTTAGTGATCCATCAGTGACCCCCACCTTGTCCTTGTTGCCCCTGCTTCATCATCGACGACTCGATCAACGTGATCGACGACCAGAGCCCGACACCTTACATCACATCACGCCCCTTTTGTTGCTCGACTCTACAGAGCTACTATCAAGTGCCGAGGGTGATCCCTCATAACGCACTCCTGATGATAATTCTGTAGTGTAGCTATTCGGTCATGGTCATCGAGGGTGATTTCCTCTTTCACCATTCCCGGTACGGCTCTGTCGTGCAACACCTCAAGTGTGAACCTCGAGGGTGGTCCCTCTTACGTTCACCTTGATGATTACATTGGTGGAATCCACCGGGGGTGTTCCTCGGGTTTTCCCCTTGATGTCTGGACACACGGTTACCTTGACTTTACTTGAGACATTGGTGAAAGCAGGGCTGGCCCGGAGAGCACCCGTGCGATGTGACGCTGGCTGCTGGCTGTTTAGCGGTATCACCCAGGAGGGGTGATAGCTCCGGACTTGTCCCGACAGCCGTCACTTCCTTTAATAATGCACTAACAGGTTTGGGTATTTGTTCTGAATTGGCCTTTGGCCTTTACGCACTAACCACCATGCGAGAATAGTTATGGGCCTCAACGTCGTGGTATCATCCGAAGCTTTGTCAGACGTCCAGTTCAGCACTGTGGCCGGGCCCGATCGTGCCATCCACTTCACGGGTGGTGCTGGTATCCCCTTGCGCACAACGACCCGGAGTGCAACGGGCGATGGGCCCAGACCCCGGAGTGCTTAGGATGTAGACCGGCGGGGACCTCTCTACTGAGCCTAGGTCGGTCTGCGACGTGTTGATCTTCCGAGGCCGGGCATTGACCCCAGAAAGGTGTGTCCGGCCAGAGTGATCGAGCGTGTTGGGTAACGTGGTGCACCCCTGCAGGGAAGATATATATTCGAATACCGTGTCCTCGGTAATGGACGTTCAGACTTGTATCCTAATCTTATACAACTAGAAATGGATACTTGAGACATGAGATGGTTATGTGGCTCCGAGATTGCTTTCTCGCAGGGAGTCGAGGAGGGATCTCTGAGCATTAATGTTACAACATGTTTGATATTTATAAACTGCTATTCTTTACTCTTCCACATGCTGCAAGATTCTTGGAGCTGCTTGAAGATGCTAGTCTTCGATAGGCTAGGCCTTCCCCTCTATTCTGGCATTCTGCAGTTCAGTCCATAGATACAGCCCTTCCATTTGATACCAATGCATACTTAGTATAGATCTGATGCTTGCGAGTACTTTGGATGAGTACTCATGGTTGCTTTGCTACCTTTTTCCCCCTTCCTTCTTCTTTCCGGTTGATGCAACCAGATGGCGGATCCCTGGAGTCAGATGCCACTACCGACGAATGCTACTACGTGGAGACCGCCGACGAGCAGGAGTAGTTAGGAGGTCCCAGGCAGGAGGCCTTGCCTCTTCGATCTTTGATGTTTGTGTTTTCCTTGTTAAGGCATCCTTGTTTAACTTATGTTTGTACTCAGATATTGTTGCTTCCGCTGGCGCTTGTGTATCGAGCTTGTATTCGAGCCCTCGAGGCCCCTGGCTTGTATTATAAAGCTTGTATTATTTTGATTTGTGTCTAGAGTTGTGTTGTGATATCTTCCCGTGAGTCCCTGATCTTGATCGTACACATTTGCGTGTATGATTAGTGTACGGTCGAATCGGGGGCGTCACAAGTTGCTGCCCGCGAGGCATTTTCCCAGGACGCCGCGGCAAGGGAGGACATCTCTGCTGCATTCGTGGCGCGGCGGGACATCTCTTCTGCTTCCGTGGCGCGGCTGGACCGGTCTGCTGCATCGATGGCGCGGCGGGTCCTCCGTGCTGCTTCGGCGGCGTGACGGGACCTGTCTGCTGCTACGGCCGTGCGGCGGGACATGTTGGCTGCTTTCGCGGCGAGGTGGGACATCTCTCGTGCTCCCGCTTCCAGGCTCGCCTCTCCCTGGTGGCAATCTCTTAACCCAGAACTCACGCTGGCCATGGCAGACGCAAGGGAACGATGATGAATGACTTGTTTGTTTTTGACTTTTTGTGGATGAGGAGTTGAGGAGGAATGTGCAGTCATCTTGGAGTAGTAGTATTTATATCCGCGTAGTAAAACGCTCCTAAGTGGGAAACCGTTTAGGTTTTGATCGGTGTGAATAGGTTTGCAATTTGGAATGTGACGGGACGCGGCCTCCCTGTTCTTCTAAAAAAATTGTGACGGGACACATGCTCAAACTTTACTGACGGTTATAAGTGCGACACTATTCCCGGAAGGCATAACGTGGGCACGTATGCCTTCTCGTCCGCGAACGTGGCGTTTGCACCATAGGGTGCACTGCAATATGCAATATCAGCACACATCTTGTTCCAACAACCGTGTGCACTCGTTATTACCATCGCGCATGCTTCTTTTAATTAGAATGGGTGTGCCCGTCTAGCGCACACACGTTGATCTATCTAACTGTTTCAGTTTGTTGTGGCTAATCGCAAACAGTTCATCCATGTGAAGTGTATGCCATCAATCGCAGACACTTTGATCTGGCTTACCCGTTTCTGTTCTGTTGCCTAATCGCAAACATTTAATCCTTCTGAAGCGTATGCCCTCAATCACACACACCTTGATTTGGCTAACCGTTTCTTTTGTGTTGCCTAATCACAAACAGTTCATCCGAGTGAACCGTATGCTGTATATCACACACACCTTCATCTGGCTGCCTATTTCTTTTGTGTTGCCTAATCACAAACAATTCATCTGAGTGAACCGTATGCTCTATATCGGACACGCCTTCATCAGGCTGCCTGTTTCTTTTGTTCCGCCTCATCGCAAACAGTTCATTGGACTGAACCATATGCCCTGGATCGCACACACAACGAAAATCTAAACCATGTTTGATGCATCCTCCATTGCAAACGTTTTGCACGTTTTTTGATGGTTTTTTACATCCCCGTTTGTGATTGATGCATCGCACACAGTTTCGTGAAAGGGTCTCTGATCTTAGTGTCGCGTTAGCAGCATCCTGCAGTAGTGTGAGTTCACCAACGGGCCCAGCCTAGAGTTAGGTGGCATTTTGATTCAGAGGCAGAAAGAAGCCACCTTCCCAGCCGCCAAACTGCCCAGCCATCCCAAGGACTGGAACCAAACTTGGGTTTACTGCCAAGACACTTCTCCAGAAGGGGAGAATCCTGTGCCAGGTTATCATGAGAACCGGCTTAGCAACAGGCACCCTCTGTCAGAATGGATTAGTACAGAAGAATAGGCCAAATATATGCCCATCTTTTCAAAGATCAGAGCCTTAATGGCTAACGGTTTGACTGGAATCGACCTAGTCCGATGCCGGGTAGCATGGAGAATTCTGCCCTCGTATAGTAATGGTAGAGCTGATGTATGGCTAAGCAGGGCTGATGGAGCTCTTGGAAAGAAGTCAGTATCCAGCTTATCCCTAGTCTAGCACTCTGCTGTGAAGTCAGAAACCCATTAACAAGCAAGGCTGTAGTGAACCTCTTCCTTCAAGCTCCTATGGAAGACCTTGGCCGCACGCGCCTTAGGCGATTTCTATTTTCTTTAGTTTAGAATTAGTCTTTAATTTAGGCCGCAGGTTTCTACAAATTAGGTTAGGCCAAGATATTTGAACTTGTGCAAACCAACCAGTTCTCCCATTTTTTCCCTGTGGATCGACACCCGAAGTACTACACGATAGGTCATGCTTTGCCTTTTGCAGATGCTAGATCCGGTTTAATGTGCGAGTACACTGGAGATGCCAAAGACCCCCAACGCCACTGCCAGATAGAGCTAACTGATGAAGACATCAATGACATGACCAAAACCGCGCTGAACGAGAGCTTGGCAGATTGCAGCAAAACAGGGTTAAAACCTTTCTGTGTAGTCAACAAACCTCCAGCTGTAAGTATTTAAACTATTTCCAAATTTAATCATCTTCCCTTGAATTATTTTCTTAGCCATGTGATTGCTGCAGGCCGACTCTTCTTTCTGGAATAAGAAACTTCAAGATAAACCAACGAAGAAGACCCGGACAAAGAATAAGGCTCCTAAAAAGCCCGCCAAGAAGAAGACCAACCCCTCCGAGTTATTTGACTTGGATGATAATGATGAGTCAGAGGTAAAACTTGACTCCCTTGGCTCATTTTTTGTACATCTTATTGATAATGATCACTATCAGGATGATGCGGAGGCCAGCCGTGCAGATGATGAAGAGGTAATTATTCTCTCTTCTGGCTCAGAACATTTGCCAAGACAGAAAGTTCGACAAGCGAGCCGGAAAGTAAGGTTTTCTCACCCTTTAGCTTATTTGGATCCCAACTTTCTTTTGAAGAAACAGCAGCATGAAGCTCGCCACACAACCCGGAACATCAGCGGTGGAATTCTCTCCTCCGGATTACCCAACACGTCGGCTCCTCGCAAGCACCGTCCAGAGGTTTCACATATTTCCGACTTAGCTTTTCCCAAAGCAGGTCTTTTTTGACAACCTCTTAACCCTTCTGGTTCAAACTATCAGGGAACCTCTCACTCTTCATCTGGTGATTCCACTGGGACCCAGGTCCCTATGTTCAAGACCATACCTGGGTGAGAACACTTAAGCCTGCTTGCTTTAACACCTTACTCAATTTGATATACCAATCTCATCATATGTTTTTCCTTCAGTGCCATGGCCAAACCCAGCAAGAAGCTGAAGGTTAATAAACCGTCCGAAGATCCCAAGGTGGCAGACCCGGAGAAGTATACAACGTCTGAGTCTTTGGATCAAGCTTCAGAAGCAGCCATGGATGACACGCCACCAGAGGAGCACCCTGTCACCACAGACCCTATGAATGTTGATCCAGAGAACGCTAAGCCACCCAGCCCCGCTCAGCCAGCTCAAGAAACTGAAGATGTCATAGTTACTACGACGGCTTACACAACACCAGGTAACCCCACCATCTTGTCCAAGCATAGTGCCAAAGAGGAATTCTCAGCTGCTGACAAAGGCAAGTGGAAACTGGATCTGGAGAGCTATGCTCAATTCAATGCCCATGAGCTTCACGCGGGTTATTTGGACAACCTTCACACCAGCCGCGACTTTTAAGCCGGCTTGGTTAATCTTATGAAAGGTCGTTTTGAGCTAAGCAAAACACTTTTCTCATACAAATATATATCTGTCAGCCGCCAAGTCTATTGGATATGAAAACCTTGAATATGTTGTAGACTTTAAATATCCTTGTTGATCTTGTAGCTATACCGTAGTAATGTGTAATTTGTAAAGCCAGAACATGTAGCTCCCAAGGGCCGGCTTAAACTAGAAAGTTAAGCCGGGACTTCAAATAGTAGTGCTCAATTTCGCACATGTAGCCCCCAAGGGCCGGCTTAATCAGTATGGCTAAGCCGAGACTTATCACCATATTTACGCATAAAATCTGAATATGTAGCCCCCATGAGTCGGCTATAGTCGTAGATAACTTAGTTGGGTCATTAAGATTTGTCTTCAAAAAGAGCAATGTGCATTAGCCCCCAAGTGCCAAGTAAAATACTTGTATTGTGCTTGGGACTTCAAATAATATGATCATAATGCTGCCTATCTTTTGCATGTTGCAGGCTGAACTAAATATGAAGGAATCCCCAGTCAATTATCTGAGGCAAAACATTCAAACCCAGCAATCGGAGACTTCAAAGGCTAAATTAGAGCTGAACACCGCTTTGGAAAACATTGAAAATCTGAAAAAGGACTTCAGTGCTGAGAGAACCGGCTGGGAGACCGAGAAGGCGGCTCTATTGAAAAGAGCAGAAGATGCCGAAGTTGCCCTTACGTCGGTAACCGACGAGTGTTCCGTTTTAAAGTATCAAATCAACAGCATGACAACTGCCATCTTTGGTAAGTAATATTGTACTTCAATCTTTCATCATCAATATTGATCAACCATTGAGCTAGTTTGTAAATATCTTTGGCAATGCAGGCTCCAAAAGCTCCAAGCTGAGTCAAGACATGCGCATCCGGCTTAAGGCTGTATATCACTAGTGCGCGTCAGTCCTAAACAAATGGTTTTTAACCCCTTTCCGCGACGGCATTTGGAACCGTCGCCAAGTGATTGTGTGTGATAGGGTGTCCTTCCCATACGACCCAGAAATCGTCGGGGATAGGCCCTCCTAGGACCCAGGCTGGGGCCGTGTGCAATCGGGCGAGGCATCGAAACCCAATCATTTCCGTAGGTATGTACATCCCACACGGTAATCCGAGAAAATCATTTCCGTAGGTATGTACATCTCACACGGTAATCCGAGAAAATCATTTCCGTAGGTATGTACATCCCACACGGTGAATCTCAGAAAAACATTTCCGTTCGTATGTATATCACACACAGTCAATCCAAGGAATACATTTCAGTTCTTATGTACATCCCACACAATCAATCCAGGGAAAACGTTTCCGTTCGAATGTACATCCCACACAGTTTTATGTGTAGGCTCGTGTGTGAAAGGTGTAACTATCACACACGGTCTTCCTTGGTTAACTGTTTGCTTTTATCAACTATATCACACACGATTTGATGAAGAAAACTGTGTGGCATTGGGCTATCCATCGCAAGCGCTTTTACTGCTAGAACCGTTTGCAAAGGTCCATGACACATTTAGCAGGTTTATTAGTTTACAATTAATAATTCCAGTATTACGCAAATTCACATTTCATATCAAACAGCTGTTTGCCAATTTCATATCAGGCACATAAATATATTATAACATCACAGTACAGTAGCTACATGAAAACATCACAGTACAACATATAGCTAGTTTAACTTCATAAGAACAATATATTCATTTCCCTAATCGAGATCATCCAGGTTCGTCTTATCCACCTCTGCTTTCAGTTCAGTAAGAACCTGTTTTGCATGGGCCAACTGGGAAAGTGCCTCCTCCTTCGCCAACACCATCTTAGCAAAGTCTGATTTAAAAAATCTGAGCTCATTCTCCAGCTTCAAATTTTTATCCCGCATCTTGAAATATGCTTCAGCATTGACAAGACTTTCTCTAAGCCTACGTGTGTTCTCTTCCTCATACATGCTCCAGAGCTTTGCTAGGCACATCTTCAAAGACTGTGGCCACTCTTGATCAACCCACTCCAAGTAAGAACACTTCCGTTCATCCTATAATATTTAAAACTAGGTCGGTAACAATTGTAGGGGAAATGGGTTTATAGCAACATAGAAAATCAGCAATGCTTATTTTGAAAAACTGAAGAAACATGTTAATTATGACATATCTTGTCAAAAAGATCAATGTGCAAATGAAATAACTAGTACTGAGATAACAACCAAATTCTGGAACATCAGAAGCTATAATTAACTACAACGACGCTACAAGTTCTTATTCATGTACAATAAATAACAAATTGAACATTTTATGAGGAAGGTAAATATAACTGCAACAGCATAGCGACAGTGTTTGGATGACAACAAATTGATACTAACAAGTGTGTACATGCACAAATTTAGTAACATAGAACTAATAGCACTAAGGCCGTCCACTATGGATGCCAAAACTAGGGTAAAGACAACTGTTGCTACATCTCGCACCGGTGCTCTGCACTGGCGAGCCGATGCAGCGGAAAAAAATCAGGGACCCAGACTCCGGTGCACATAGTTGCTCCGATGCCCAGTTCCTTTGTGCCATAAATATTTAGTATTTTACTGCTTGGCTGCTCGGATGTGTGGACCAAAGTTGGCTGCACAAACTGCTGAAGCGGTGCCAAATAATTTTCTAATGGCATCGCTGATGAGATGGCAACAATTTAAGATACTAGGTACAAACCGTGACACTGTCTTAGGATGCCTTTGGTTGAAGGTGTGGTATGAATGGGTTGGGACCGTGACAGTGTCTGAATCACATCTAACAAATGATTTGTAACAACGAAAGAGGGTCTAACCTTCTCTGCACATGCCAGAAACTTCCTCCCACTATCCACAGAATCAAACGCAACTAGCTTCACGCATGGAGATTGATGGTGACAACGAGCAGATAGATCTTCAGCCACCTCACTCCATTCGTTGCCACTGATGGTCCTAGGGAGCTACAAGAGGAAGAAATGACTCAAATCGACCGCTGGGTAAAAATCCTTCATTCCAAGTCATAGCCCGAGAGAGAGAAGAGAGGCATACCGGGTGGTGAAGGAGTAGTCGCCGGAGGAGGAACCGGTAGAGAGGTCTTTGAAGAAGACCATGGCGACCCCGGCGGTAGGATGCGAGACGGCGAGGGCGAGAAAGTAGCTATAGCTTAGCAAGGAAGGAGGAAACAGGGGAAATGTGACTTGTGGTCGGGGAGTAAAGGGGGTGGGGAAGGGGGGCGGGGGTAGATATTTTGGCGGTAGGCCAAAATTTTGGAAATGTGGAGGGAAACTTTGCGCGCGGTGCCGCCGGACCATTCACTTTGAACGATTGTGTGCATCGCAAACAATTCTTCTGCTTTACGCGCATGGGATGGGTTTGATAATTCAAATTTTGGTCTCAAGGCATGGGCACATTCTCTTTGAACGCGTGCGGTGGCGCCGGACCATTCACTTTGAACGATTGTGTGCATCACAAACGATTCTTCTACTTTACGCGCATGGGATGAGTTTGATAATTCAAATTTTGGTGGAAATTTCCCCGGGTACGCCATTGCATAATTTAACATCGCTTGCTAATTTGGGCACACAAAAGAGCGTACAGCAGACATACCACACTTACTGAATCGAGCAATTTTAGTAATTACACAGAGCCAGTTGACCTAAACATTGCTCTAACAAAAGACCAGCATTAAAAACAAAGCCTAAGTACGCATAATTAAAAATCCATCGCCGCGCCTGCCTATGCATCGCTGGTGTGAGATGAGACGTCGATGACTTGTCCTGGCGACATGCCGCCGTTGGTGGACTCCGCGTCCCCCTGCTGAAGTCGACCGCGTCCTCGTCCTTGTCCTCGGCACCGCCCTCAAGGTTGTAGTACTCATAGTAGTGGTTGCGCCAGAGCTCGCGTTGGTACTCCATCGCCGTTCCTCGACGGACAGACTCTTCTCTACCTCGACCTCGGCCACGCGCAACTCCTCCACCCAGCGCCGCCGCCTCGTGCATCTCCAGCTCCCGCTCGGCGACCTCATGAGGAAGCAGGTGCTCCATGGCCACCACCGCCTTTTCAGACGTGGGTTGCATGCCGGAGTCCGAGTTGGCCTGGAATATCTTGGTGTGTGCATCCTCGATCTTGGCGTGGATGGCTCGACCCAGGCCAAGGCGACATCAGCGGCACGGACGGCAGCTCCAGCGCTCTCGATGTTTGCAGTCGCCGTCGCAGCAGCAGTTGCAGCCGTCCCGGCTGTTGCAGCTGCCCTGCGGGCTGCCGCAGATGCCCTCTCGGTGGAAGCGGCTGCGCTCAATGCGGATGCGGCGACACTCTCGGCGTAGGCGGCCGCGCTCTCGGCGCAGGCGGCCGTGCTCGGGGGGACGCGGCCATCGTATGGGCCTTCACGAAGCGTTTCCACGGCGTCATCTTTGCAAGAAGGGGGTGCGGGAATGGGGATCGAGATTCGTGGATTCGAGGGTTGCCGGCACTAGAGCAGACGAGCCGGCGAAGCTTAAGAAGGGAGACTTAAATAGACCCAGATATTTTCATCGCAAACGGTTCCTAGAAAACAACTGTGTGTGATGTTGTAGATATTTTTTATTAGCTGTGAAAGACGAATTTGGAATAAAGTGCCAACGGATGGTGTTTTAAATGAACGAGAAATTTTGTAGTACTAATACAAATGTCATGTCAAATTTTGGAAAATTTCAGGGGTCATTTGACCTTCTAAGACATTTAAGTGATTTTCTAGCCATTTAATGACCGTAACAGAAATTTGAACTACATGTACATGCAACAGCTAACCATAACGGTTGAAAACTCATATTTCGCATACTTGTGTGCGATTTAATTCCATGTGCAGTAAATTGGAAGGAATTTCCAAACATATTGGTCTAACGGCTGTGACACAATTAAGCATGGTGTGACATGGCATTTTAAATCCAAAAAAGAAAAAGAATCAGAAAACACATGAAACCTTGGTTGATGTAATATCATGCCACCAAGATGATATGGTAAAAAAAGGCATGTTTGACCAAAGTTTGGACACACACCCCTCACAAAACCGGAGCAACTCACTAGAAGACTCGTGGTTCCGAGAGGGAACAATGCATGTTTGATGATGAACGGGAGATAGCTTCCTCTTACGGCCTTCAAATTTTTTTCTACGTCTAACGTGCACTACTACAACAGTAATGTGAAATTTTTGAAAATTCTCGGGGTCATTTGACCTTTTAAAGACATTTAAGTGATTTTCTAGCCATTTAATGAGTGTAATTCAAATTTGAACTACATCTACATGCAACGCCTAACGAAAACGGTTTGAAAAACCATATTTGTGTACTTGTGTGCGAGTTAATTCCATGTGCAGTAAACTAGAAGGAATTTTCAAACATATTTGTATCACGACATGGACACATATGCATGAATACATATGCATGGAGTGGCATGGCATTTTAATTCCAAAGAATCAGAAACACATAAAACTTTGGTTGATGTAATGTCATGCCACCAAGATGATGTGGTAAAGAAATTGGCATGTTTGACGAAAGTTTGGACACACACCCCTCACAAACCGGAGCAACTCGCTAGAAGGTTTGTGGTTCCGAGAGGGAACAATGCATGTTTGATGACGAACGGGAGATAGCTTCCTCTTACGGCCTT
Organism: Triticum aestivum; assembly: GCF_018294505.1. Lineage (NCBI taxonomy): Eukaryota > Viridiplantae > Streptophyta > Magnoliopsida > Poales > Poaceae > Triticum > Triticum aestivum. The sequence continues at coordinate 123,012,926 of NC_057805.1, forward strand.
CAAATTTTTTCTACGTCTAATATGCACTACTACAACTGTAATGTGAAAATTTGGAAAATGCTAGGGGTCATTTGACCTTTTAAAGACATTTAAGTGATTTTCTAACCATTTAATGACCATAATTCAAATTTGAACTACATCTACATGCAATGCCTAACCAAAACGGTTTGAAAAATCATATCTGTGTACTTGTGTGCGAGTTAATTCCATGCGCAAGAAATTAGAAGGAATTTTCAAACATATTGGTCTCACGACATGGACACATGCATACGTATGCATGGAGTGACATGGCATTTTAATTCAAAAATAGAAAAATGATCAGAAACACATGAAACCTTGGTTGATGTAATGTCATGCCACCAAGATGATATGAAACCTTGGTTGATGTAATGTCATGCCACCAAGATGATGTGGTAAAGAAATTGGCATGTTTGACGAACGTTTGGACACACACCCCTCACAAACCAGAGCAACTCACTAGAAGGTTCGTGGTTCCGAGAGGGAACAATGCATGTTTGATGACGAACGGGAGATAGCTTCCTCTTACGGCCTTCAAATTTTTTCCTACGTTTAACATGCAACTGTCATGTGAAAATTTGGTAAATTTTAGGGGTCATTTGACCTTCACTGGTGCACGTCGGTCCTAAACAAATGGTTTTTAACCCCTTTCCGCGATGACATCTGGAACCGTCGCCAAGTGAGTGTGGGCGATAGGGGGGGGGGTCCTTCCCACACGACCTAGAAACCGTCGGGGATATGCCCTCCTGGCACACACGTTCGGCAAAATGAGGTCATGTGCGACTGGCGAGCGCTCAAATACGGAAATACGTACAGTAGAGCTAAAAAATACAATTATACGGTGAAATTGTTTCCGGTCGCAAGTACATCCCACACAGTCAGTCCTCGCTAAACGTTTCCGTTCGTATGCACATCCCACACAGTCGCTCCAAGGAAAACGTTTCCGTTCACAGGTACATCAATTTTTCATGTTAAATCGTTTGAGATAGCGTTGCCATTGCACACGATATTAATAATTTTATCGTTTGCGTTATTGAATGCATCACACACGGTGCGTAGAAAGAAACAGTGTGGCAAAGGCTGCCATCACACACACTTTTTATGTGATAAACGTTTGCACAAGGTGGCCTAACGCAAACAGTTTTCAAGAGAAAGTCATGTGTGCAGTGGAGATTGATCGCACACGTAGTGGATCCTAGAAACGTTTCTGATCTCCACATATATCGCAGACGTTTCGCTTTCGCAAACCGTGTGAAGTGTAATCCCTATTTAATCCATAATTAATCCAATTAATCCCTAATTTAAAAATCACATGGTATGAATTTGAAAGTAGGCAATCACTTATTTCATATCCAACCATGTTTATTACAAATATAGGTTCAACCATGAATCCATAATTCAATGCACAGGTACATATACTGAAGAACTACAGAAGCACCATGTCGGTGTGGAACGACACCTATAGGATCACAAGAATCCCTACTATGGTTGCCAGGGCACAGGGTTGCAAGAAGAGCAGGATCAGTAGTCAGCACAAGGAACATTTACCCAGGTTCGGGCCGCGAGGATGCGTAAAACCCTAGTCCTGCTTTGGTGGGTATACTTCAGAGAGTTCTTGAGCTCTCGAACTAGCTATGGTGAGTGCGTGGTTCGAAAGAGCGGAATCCTCCTCCAGTATGCCATGGGCCTCCTTTTATAGGCGAAAGGGGCTGCAACAGTGGCATACAGGAGATGGAAAGGCGTACAGTATTGCGAGCTTATCGCTCGTATTATAGGACAAGTCGCATTTAATGCGCCGCTGAGGTGTCCCCTAGCTTTATCGGGGACGGGGGCGAGGCCTGTCCCGTCCGTTGCCGCTCCTCCTCGCTTCGACACATGCCCTGGCCAGCGATGCGTGCGGCGCCATGTAGGCAGGCAGGCAGTTGAGGTGGCACGGTGGTAGGGTCTTGACGAAGATCTGCGTGCCGCCACGCAGGCGCCTGCTGAGTTGGCCTGGAAGCTGCATGTTGCCATGCAGGTGCCTGCCCAGCTGGTTTGGGCTGGCAGCTGCATGCAAACGGCGGTGGAGACTTGGCTAGTGCGGGTCTGGCAGTGGCCCTGCTGGCGTCTTCGGCGAGAGCCTTGCCGGGGGGCCCGACAAGGGTCTTGCCGTGGCGCGCTGTTGTCCCCGGCAAGAATCTTGCCGGGGGTCTCGTGGCTCTCCTCGGCAAGGATCTTCTCGAGGATCGTTGTCTTCTAATCCTCATCTGATCTTGAATATGTCTTCACAAAGATCTGCACGCCACCACGGAGGTGCCTCCCGAGCCCTGGCCCCACGTGGCTAATGGTGTTGGGGACATGGGCTCAAGGGTGGCCCGCCCTGTTGGTGTTTGGGCTCGCTGGCCCGGCAAGGGTCTTGCCGGGGCTACTAAGGCAGTCCCCGGCAAGGGTCTTGCCGGGGGAAACTGCTCCGCCCTCTGCTTCTTTGCGTTCTTGGTATTGGCATTGCCCTGGCTGTCTTGGGCTTTGCTTTTGCCTTGGTTCACCTCCCCTGCTCGCTTGGTGTGGCCGTGGGCGCGGCTTCAACTGGTCGTGCACAGGTAAAGGGGTACAAAGGTGCGCCCCTTCTTTTGTACACCGACAGGAGCCCCCGGGCCCGGGTCACACATAAGCGCGACACGTTGTTGGGCCAGGCCCAAAACGGTGCGCGGGCAGGCGGGGCGGTTTTTACCGCGGTAAAACTTTTCGCGTGCTGCGCTTCCCGCGACCCGCGTTCAATGCGCGACGTGGAGGGGCGCGCGTGACGTGGGCGGCATGCATGGGGCGGTTCCTGCTCGCATGCGTCACATCACAGTAAATGGGCAGCGCGCGCCTTCCCCATGAAAGGAGGGAGGCATGGAGGCGCGGCTTATTTACTGCGCGGGGCCGGGTTGCGGTCTTCAAGACGTCCACACCCCACGATCACGGGGTGGGGAGAGGTCGCTTCACCCGTCCCCTCGATTCTGCACGTTCGCCACACGTCCTCCATGCGCTTGGGGTGGCAAGCGGTGGAGGCGGGAAACCGGGCCGTCGCTGGTTGGGGCAGCGGGTCGGTCTCGATTCCCTGCACATCTGGTGGCTGGATTGGCCGAGCGGGGCGGCCGAGCCCCGAGCCCGCCCCTTTATAAGGAGGGGGAAGGGGGGGGGGAATGGCATCCCGCACTCTTCTGTCATCTATCCCCTCCTGCTTCCGCTTCTTCCTTTCACTCGCCATGGAGAAAGGGAATCCTGGTCCCTCGTCGGTGGCGGCGAGGGTCGCCGCTCGACAGCGCGTCCCTCCCCCTCCTGAGCCTGCGGTGGTGGAGCCGGCCGTGAGGGGAAGGGGGAGGGGGCGAGGCCGTGGGCGAGGCTGGGGCAGAGGTCGCAGTGCTCGGGGAAGAGGAGGACGGGGCGGCGCGTCGGCTTCGCCCTCGCCAATGATGCCTTTTCAGATGGAAGGCCATGTCGGAGACCAGCCCCGCGAATTCTTCATCAGGCTGCGTCGGCCTCCGCGTCGCTGTCTTCGTCTCCCCGCCCCTTTTGCTCAAGAGATGGAGCATGACCCGCCCCAATCCCTCAGATTGCACATGAAGGGCTGTGGGAATGGGGGCACGCGGGTCAACGTCGACTTCCCGGCTCCTCGGGTTATGTACCTCCGTTGTGGGTGGAAGACGTTCGCTCGCATCCACAGCCTGATGGCGGGGCTCGTCCTCTACTTCAAATTAATGGAGGACAGCCTGCTCTCCGTCAAGGCCTTCGGAGACTTCGGGACTCGCCTGAAGTGCTGCGTGGAGAGCTTCTCCGACGGAGATTCTGACGATGGAAGCTCTTCCTCGAGCGAAAGTGATGAGGAGGACAGTGGGGCAGATGACGGGGACGAGTCCGACTAGGCGTCGGACGCCCCGTGCCTGGGCGGGTGCGGCAGCAGCAGCATCTGCACCTGGCCGCTCTTCCGGCAGAATTTTGCCGGGGGTGGGGCCAGCTCCTTGAACTTCTCGGGGCCGTCTCCTTGGGCGGCTGGCGTCGGGAGGCTGCGGAAGAGGAAGAGGGTGGGCGGCAAGGCCGTCAACTCGGAGTACGCGGGCACCGACGCCTTCATCGCATATTGCCGGTCCTGCCGCCTCGTCTTCCAGCTCCTTTCCCGGCACCGTCATCACCGGCCCACCCATGGGCGGCCACCGAGGTGTTCTCTTGGTGCTTTCTGCTGCTCGTAGCTCGCCTAGGTGCCCCTTTTGCCCTTTCGCCTCCTTGACCTGCCTCTTGAGGAGAGGGACAAGAAAGGGATTACGGGCACCTCATCTCTTTTTTAATCTGTAAGCCTTCGGGCCTTGTTAAATTTAAAGCTTGTAATCCCCCTTGTTCATGTTTTTCATTCCGTACGGTCTGTACCTGTGTGGGATGTTTTTTAATGAAAAAGGGATGTTTGCCGGGTTTTTCGTGTTGGAAATATGCCCTAGAGGCAATAATAAATGGTTATTATTATATTTCTTTGTTCATGGTAATTGTCTATTATTCATGCTATAATTGTATTGTCCGGAAATCGTAATACATGTGTGAATACATAGACCACAACGTGTCCCTAGTAAGCCTCTAGTTGACTAGCTCGTTGATCAACAGATAGTCATGGTTTCCTGACTATGGACATTGGATGTCATTGATAACGGGATCACATCATTATGAGAATGATGTGATGGACAAGACCCAATCCTAAGCATAGCATAAAAGATCGTGTAGTTTCGTTTGCTAGAGCTTTTCCAATGTCAAGTATCTTTTCCTTAGACCATGAGATCGTGCAACTCCCGGATACCGTAGGAGTGCTTTGGGTGTGCCAAACGTCACAACGTAACTGGGTGACTATAAAGGTGCACTACGGGTATCTCCGAAAGTGTCTGTTGGGTTGGCACGGATCGAGACTGGGATTTGTCACTCCGTGTGACGGAGAGGTATCTCTGGGCCCACTCGGTAATGCATCATCATAATGAGCTCAATGTGACTAAGGCGTTAGTCACGGGATCATGCATTGCGGTACGAGTAAAGAGACTTGCCGGTAACGAGATTGAACAAGGTATTGGGATACCGACGATCGAATCTCGGGCAAGTAACATACCGATTGACAAAGGGAATTGTATACTGACTGATTGAATCCTCGACACCGTGGTTCATCCGATGAGATCATCGTGGAACATGTGGGAGCCAACATGGGTATCCATATCCCGTTGTTGGTTATTGACCGGAGAGGCGTCTCGGTCATGTCTGCATGTCTCCCGAACCCGTAGGGTCTACACACTTAAGGTTCGGTGACGCTAGGGTTGTAGAGATATATGTATGCAGAAACCCAAAAGTTGTTCGGAGTCCCGGATGAGATCCCGGACGTCACGAGAGGTTCCGGAATGGTCCGGAGGTGAAGAATTATATATAGGAAGTCAAGTTTCGGCCACCGGGAATGTTTCGGGGGTTACCGGTATTGTACCGGGACCACCGGAAGGGTCCCGGGGGTCCACCGGGTGGGGCCACCTATCCCGGAGGGACCCGTGGGCTGAAAGTGGAAGGGAACCAGCCCTTAGTGGGCTGGGGCGCCCCCCTTGGGCCTTTCCCCATGCGCCTAGGGTTGGGAACCCTAGGGGGGGAGCTTCCCCCTTGCCTTGGGGGGCAAGGCACCCCTTCCCCCCCTTTTGGCCGCCGCCCCCCCTTGGAGATTCCATCTCCCTGGGCCGGCGCCCCCCAGGGGGCCTATATAAAGGGGGGAGGGAGGGCAGCAACCTACAGCCTTGGGCGCCTCCCTCCTCCCCTGCAACACCTCTCTCTCTCTCGACGAAGCTTGGCAAAGCCCTGCCGAGACCCGCTACATCCACCACCACGCCGTCATGCTGCTGGATCTCCATCAACCTCTCCTTCCCCCTTGCTGGATCAAGAAGGAGGAGACGTCGCTGCACCGTACATGTGTTGAACGCGGAGGTGCCGTCCGTTCGGCACTCGGTCATCGGTGATTTGGATCACGGCGAGTACGACTCCGTCATCCACGTTCATTGGAACGCTTCCGCTCGCGATCTACAAGGGTATGTAGATGCACTCCTTTCCCCTCATTGCTAGTAGACTCCATAGATGCATCTTGGTGAGCGTAGAAATTTTTTAAATTATGCTACGATTCCCAACAGTGGCATCATGAGCCAGGTCTATGCGTAGTTACTATGCACGAGTAGAATACAAAGCAGTTGTGGGCGTTGAGTTTGCCAATTCTTCTTGCCACTACTAGTCGTTTCTTGTTTCGGCGGCATTGTAGGATGAAGCGGCCCGGACCGACCTTACACGTACGCTTACGTGAGACAGGTTCCACCGACTGACATGCACTAGTTGCATAAGGTGGCTAGCGAGTGTCTGTCTCTCCTACTTTAGTCGGAACGGATTCGATGAAAAGGGTCCTTATGAAGGGTAAATAGAAATTGGCAAATCACGTTGTGGTCATACGTAGGTAAGAAAGCGTTCTTGCTAGAAACCTACAAACCACGTAAAAACTTGCAACAACAATTAGAGGACGTCTAACTTGTTTTTGCAGCAAGTGCTATGTGATGTGATATGGCCAGAAGATGTGATGAATGATATATGTGATGTATGAGATTGATCATATTCTTGTAATAGGAATCACGACTTGCATGTCGATGAGTATGACAACCGGCAGGAGCCATAGGAGTTGTCTTTATTATTTTGCATGACCTGCGTGTCATTGAATAACGCCATGTAAATTACTTTACTTTGTTGCTAAACGCGTTAGCCATAGAAGTAGAAGTAATCGTTGGCGTGACGACTTCATGAAGACACAATGATGGAGATCATGATGATGGAGATCATGGTGTCATGCCGGTGACGAAGATGATCATGGTGCCCCGAAGATGGAGATCAAAGGAGCATAATGATATTGGCCATATCATGTCACTATTTGATTGCATGTGATGTTTATCATGTTTTTGTATCTTATTTGCTTAGAACAACGGTAGGAAGTAAGATGATCCCTTATAATAATTTCAAGAAAGTGTTCACCCTAACTATGCACCATTGCGAAGGTTCGTTGTTTCAAATCACCACGTGATGATAGGGTGTGATAGATTCTAACGTTTGAATACAACGGGTGTTGACGAGCCTAGCATGTACAGACATGGCCTCGGAACACACGCAATACACTTAGGTTGACTTGACGAGCCTAGCATGTACAGACATGGCCTCGGAACACGGAGGACCGAAAGGTCGAGCATGAGTCGTATAGAAGATACGATCAACATGGAGATGTTCACCGATCTTGACTAGTCCGTCTCACGTGATGATCGGACACGGCCTAGTTAAACTCGGATCATGTTTCACTTAGATGACGAGAGGGATGTCTATCTGAGTGGGAGTTCATTAAATAATTTGATTAGATGAACTTAATTATCATGAACTTAGTCTAAAATCTTTACACTATGTCTTGTAGATCTAATGGCCAACGTTGTCCTCAATTTCAACGCGTTCCTAGAGAAAACCAAGCTGAAAGATGATGGCAGCAACTATACGGACTGGGTCCGGAACCTGAGGATCATCCTCATAGTAGCCAAGAAAGATTATGTCTTCGAAGCACCGCTAGGTGAAGCACCAATCCCAGAGAACCAAGACGTTATGAACGCTTGGCAATCACGTGCTGATGATTACTCCCTCGTTCAGTGCGGCATGCTTTACAGCTTAGAACCGGGTCTCCAAAAGCGTTTTGAGAAACATGGAGCATACGAGATGTTCGAGGAGCTGAAACTGGTTTTTCAAGCTCATGCCCGGGTCGAGAGATATGATGTCTCCGACAAGTTCTTCAGCTGTAAAATGGAGGAGAACAGTTCTGTTAGTGAGCACATACTCAGATGTCTGGGTTGCATAACCGCTTGTCTCAGCTGGGAGTCAATCTCCCGGATGACGCGGTCATTGACAGAATCCTCCAGTCGCTTCCACCAAGCTACAAGAGCTTTGTGATGAACTTCAATATGCAGGGGATGGAAAAGACCATTCCTGAGGTATATTCAATGCTGAAATCAGCTGAGGTAGAGATCAGAAAAGAACATCAAGTGTTGATGGTGAATAAAACCACTAAGTTCAAGAAGGGCAAGGGTAAGAAGAACTTCAAGAAGGACGGCAAGGGAGTTGCCGCGCCCGGTAAACCAGTTACCGGGAAGAAGTCAAAGAATGGACCCAAGCCCGTTACTGAGTGCTTTTATTGCAAGGGAAGTGGTCACTGGAAGCGGAACTGCCCCAAATACTTAGAGGACAAGAAGAAGGCCGGCAACACCAAAGGTATATGTGATATACATGTAATTGATTTGTACCTTACCAGTACTCGTAGTAGCTCCTGGGTATTTGATACCGGTGCGGTTGCTCATATTTGTAACTCAAAGTAGGAACTACGGAATAAACGGAGACTGGCGAAGGACGAGGTGACGATGCGCGTCGGGAATGGTTCCAAGGTCGATGTGATCGCCGTCGGCACGCTACCTCTGCATCTACCCACGGGATTAGTTTTAAACCTCAATAATTGTTATTTAGTGCCAGCTTTGAGCATGAACATTGTATCTGGATCTCGTTTAATTCGAGATGGCTACTCATTTAAATCCGAGAATAATGGTTGTTCTGTTTATTTGAGAGATATGTTTTATGGTCATGCCCCGCTGGTCAATGGTTTATTTTTGATGAATCTCGAACGTGATGTTACACATATTCATAGTGTGAATACCAAAAGATGTAAAGTTGATAACGATAGTCCCACATACTTGTGGCACTGCCGCCTTGGTCACATTGGTGTCAAGCGCATGAAGAAGCTCCATACAGATGGACTTTTGGAGTCTCTTGATTACGAATCATTTGACACGTGCGAACCATGCCTCATGGGTAAGATGACCAAGACTCCGTTCTCCGGAACAATGGAGCGAGCAACCAACTTATTGGAAATCATACATACCGATGTGTGCGGTCCAATGAGTGTTGAGGCTCGCGGAGGATATCGTTATGTTCTCACTCTCACTGATGATTTAAGTAGATATGGGTATGTCTACCTAATGAAACACAAGTCTGAAACCTTTGAAAAGTTCAAGGAATTTCAGAGTGAAGTCGAGAATCAACGTGACAGGAAAATAAAATTCTTACGATCAGATCATGGTGGAGAATATTTAAGTCACGAATTTGGTACACACTTAAGGAAATGTGGAATAGTTTTACAACTCATGCCGCCTGGAACACCTCAGAGAAACGGTGTGTCCGAACGTCGTAATCGCACTCTATTGGATATGGTGCGATCTATGATGTCTCTTACCGATTTACCGCTCTCATTTTGGGGCTATGCTTTAGAGACTGCTGCATTCACTTTAAATAGGGCTCCGTCGAAATCCGTTGAGACGACACCGTATGAATTATGGTTTGGGAAGAAACCTAAGCTGTCGTTTCTAAAAGTTTGGGGATGCGATGCTTATGTCAAGAAACTTCAACCTGAAAAGCTCGAACCCAAGTCGGAAAAATGTGTCTTCATAGGATACCCTAAGGAAACTATTGGGTATACCTTGTACCTCAGATCCGAGGGCAAGATCTTCGTTGCCAAGAACGGGTCCTTTCTAGAGAAGGAGTTTCTCTCGAAAGAATTGAGTGGGAGGAAAGTGGAACTTGATGAGGTGATAGTCACCCCTTCCGAACCGGAAAGTAGCGCAGCGCGGGAAAATGTTCCTGTCGTGCCTACACCGACTGGGGAGGAAGTTAATGATGATGATCATGAAGCTTCGGATCAAGTTACTGAACTTCGTAGGTCCACAAGGACACGTTCCACACCAGAGTGGTACGGCAACCCTGTCCTGGAAATCATGTTGTTAGACAACGGTGAACCTTCGAACTATGAAGAAGCGATGGCGGGCCCGGATTCCGACAAATGGCTAGAAGCCATGAAATCAGAGATAGAATCCATGTATGAAAACAAAGTATGGACTTTGACAGACTTGCCCGATGAGCGGCGAGCCATAGAAAACAAATGGATCTTTAAGAAGAAGACGGATGCGGATGGTAATGTGACCATCTACAAAGCTTGACTTGTCGCTAAGGGTTATCGACAAGTTCAAGGGGTTGACTACGATGAGACTTTCTCACCCGTAGCGAAGCTGAAGTCCGTCCGAATCATGTTAGCAATTGCCGCATACTATGATTATGAGATATGGCAGATGGACGTCAAAACGGCATTCCTTTACGGCTTCCTTAAGGAAGAGTTGTATATGATGCAGCCGGAAGGTTTTGTCGATCCTAAGAATGCTAACAAAGTATGCAAGCTCCAACGCTCAATCTATGGGCTGGTGCAAGCATCTCGGAGTTGGAACATTCGCTTTGATGAGATGATCAAAGCGTTTGGGTTCACACAGACTTATGGAGAAGCCTGTGTTTACAAGAAAGTGAGTGGGAGCTCTGTAGCATTTCTCATATTATATGTGGATGACATACTGTTGATGGGAAATGATATAGAATTCTTGGAAAGTATAAAGGCCTATTTGAATAAGTGTTTTTCAATGAAGGACCTTGGAGAAGCTGCTTATATATTAGGCATCAAGATCTATAGAGATACATCAAGACGCCTCATTGGTCTTTCACAGAGTACATACCTTGACAAGATATTGAAGAAGTTCAGTATGGATCAGTCCAAGAAGGGGTTCTTGCCTGTATTGCAAGGTGTGCAATTGAGCAAGGCTCAATGCCCGACCACGGCAGAAGATATAGAAAAGATGAGTGTCATCCCCTATGCCTCGGCCATAGGGTCTATTATGTATGCCATGCTGTGTACCAGACCTGATGTAAACCTTGCCGTAAGTTTGGTAGGAAGGTACCAAAGTAATCCCGGCATGGAACACTGGACAGCGGTCAAGAATATCCTGAAGTACCTGAAGAGGACTAAGGATATGTTTCTCGTTTATGGAGGTGACGAAGAGCTCGTCGTAAAGGGTTACGTCGACGCTAGCTTCGACACAGATCTGGATGACTCGAAGTCACAAACCGGATACGTGTATATTTTGAATGGAGGAGCAGTAAGCTGGTGCAGTTGCAAGCAAAGCGTCGTGGCGGGATCTACATGTGAAGCGGAGTACATGGTAGCCTCGGAGGCAGCACAGGAAGCAGTCTGGATGAAGGAGTTCATTACCGACCTAGGGGTGATTCCCAATGCGTCGGGCCCGATGACTCTCTTCTGTGACAACACTGGAGCTATTGCCCTTGCAAAGGAGCCCAGGTTTCACAGGAAGACCAGGCATATCAAGCGTCGCTTCAACTCCATTCGTGAAAGTGTTCAAAATGGAGACATAGATATTTGTAAAGTACATACGGACCTGAATGTAGCAGATCCGTTGACTAAACCTCTCCCTAGGGCAAAACATGATCAACACCAGGACGCAATGGGTGTTCAATTCATCACAATGTAACTAGATTATTGACTCTTGTGCAAGTGGGAGACTGTTGGAAATATGCCCTAGAGGCAATAATAAATGGTTATTATTATATTTCTTTGTTCATGGTAATTGTCTATTATTCATGCTATAATTGTATTGTCCGGAAATCGTAATACATGTGTGAATACATAGACCACAACGTGTCCCTAGTAAGCCTATAGTTGACTAGCTCGTTGATCAACAGATAGTCATGGTTTCCTGACTATGGACATTGGATGTCATTGATAACGGGATCACAACATTAGGAGAATGATGTGATGGACAAGACCCAATCCTAAGCATAGCATAAAAGATCGTGTAGTTTCGTTTGCTAGAGCTTTTCCAATGTCAAGTATCTTTTCCTTAGACCATGAGATTGTGCAACTCCCGGATACCGTAGGAGTGCTTTGGGTGTGCCAAACGTCACAACGTAACTGGGTGACTATAAAGGTGCACTACGGGTATCTCCGAAAGTGTCTGTTGGGTTGGCACGGATCGAGACTGGGATTTGTCACTCCGTGTGACGGAGAGGTATCTCTGGGCCCACTCGGTAATGCATCATCATAATGAGCTCAATGTGACTAAGGCGTTAGTCACGGGATCATGCATTGCGGTACGAGTAAAGAGACTTGCCGGTAACGAGATTGAACAAGGTATTGGGATACCGACGATCGAATCTCGGGCAAGTAACATACCGATTGACAAAGGGAATTGCATACGGATTGATTGAATCCTCGACACTGTGGTTCATCCGATGAGATCATCGTGGAACATGTGGGAGCCAACATGGGTATCCAGATCCCGCTGTTGGTTATTGACCGGAGAGGCGTCTCGGTCATGTCTGCATGTCTCCCGAACCCGTAGGGTCTACACACTTAAGGTTCCGTGACGCTAGGGTTGTAGAGATATATGTATGCGGAAACCCGAAAGTTGTTCGGAGTCCCGGATGAGATCCCGGACGTCACGAGAGGTTCCGGAATGGTCCGGAGGTGAAGAATTATATATAGGAAGTCAAGTTTCGGCCACCGGGAAAGTTTCGGGGGTTACCGGTATTGTACCGGGACCACCGGAAGGGTCCCGGGGATCCACCCGGGTGGGGCCACCTATCCCGGAGGGCCCCGTGGGCTGAAAGTGGAAGGGAACCAGCCCTTAGTGGGTTGGGGCGCCCCCCTTGGGCCTTTCCCCATGCGCCTAGGGTTGGGAACCCTAGGGGGGGAGCTTCCCCCTTGCCTTGGGGGGCAAGGCACCCCTTCCCCCCCTTTTGGCCGCCGCCCCCCCTTGGAGATCCCATCTCCCTGGGCCGGCGCCCCCCCAGGGGGCCTATATAAAGGGGGGGGAGGGCAGCAACCTACAGCCTTGGGCGCCTCCCTCCTCCCCTGCAACACCTCTCTCTCTCTCGCAGAAGCTTGGCAAAGCCCTGCCGAGACCCGCTACATCCACCACCACGCCGTCGTGCTGCTGGATCTCCATCAACCTCTCCTTCCCCCTTGCTGGATCAAGAAGGAGGAGACGTCGCTGCACCGTATGTGTGTTGAACGCGGAGGTGTCGTCCGTTCGGCACTCGGTCATCGGTGATTTGGATCACGGCGAGTACGACTCCGTCATCCACGTTCATTGGAACGCTTCCGCTCGCGATCTACAAGGGTATGTAGATGCACTCCTTTCCCCTCGTTGCTAGTAGACTCCATAGATGCATCTTGGTGAGCGTAGAAAAATTTGAAATTATGCTACGATTCCCAACATTTCGTTCGTGGGTAGACCCCGCGACAAGGAGCGAATCCTAGTTACAATTTACGATAAACGTTTTTCGCCCGGCAACAGGCCTTGCCGTCCCCCCACTTTGCTCGACCATTCTCGTGCTCCTGGCGGAGGCAGGGATGAAGCGGGCTTAGGCTCCTCGTTCTACTTCCTTGCCACCGCGACTACAACCAAATGTGGGCCCAGGAGATAATCCTTGGGTATAGAAAAGGGGAGCACGGTGGCCTAGAAATAAAACGAGGTTTCACATATCCCAGTTCCGTTCCGAAATGCATGATAGAGGATTGAAGACTTATCTGGATCTGCAGCCCCCGGCAACTTTGTCTTGCCGCGGTTGGATCCTTGCGCTTGCAGCCCCTGGCATCTCTTGTTTGCCGGGGTCGGGATGCCGGTCTGTTTCCTTTCTTCCAAGTAGCTCAGCAGAAGTGCTCATGTGCCCTGTGAACCAAAGGAGGACATAAAAGAAACAGATAGATGCGCACTCGACCTCTAGGCTAGGGGTTAGTCGCCGCTAAGCACTATCAACCCTAACCAAGGAACATACTCGACCTAGCATGCATGCTATAACTTAGGGCGCCAACGCTTCATTTATTTATGCTCAGGGTCTGCGCCTAACTTTGTACAAAGGGTTACATGCCTTGCCGACAAAGCTTGTACAAAAGGTGGCTTGCCGGGAGGCTCGGCAAGCCGCGCCTTATGCGTAAAACTTGCGAAGATGTTTGATGTTCCAGGAGTTGCTCACCGGGACAACATCTTCGGTCTCCAGGCGGACATCGCCGGGCCTGGTGACTCGTATTACCCGATAAGGGCCTTCCCACTTTGGCGTCAACTTGTTGGAATTCTTGGCCAACTGAACGCACCGAAGAACAAGGTCGCCTTCCTCAAAGCTTCGGGCATGAACCTTGCGGCTATGGTAGCGGCGCAAGGCTTGCTGGTAGCGTGCTGCTCTCACAGCCGCCCGAAGACGATCTTCCTCAAGGAGCATTGCGTCATCTTGCCGCAACTGCTCTTGCTCAAGCTCATCATAAGCGAGCACTCGAGGTGACCCGTATATGAGTTCCGTGAGGAGAACTGCCTCCGCCCCATATACTAGGGCAAAGGGTGTCTGACCGGTGGCTCGATTTGGCGTCGTCCTGATCGACCAAAGAACCGCCGGCAACTCATCAATCCAGCGCCTTCCACTCTTGTGCAGCTTGTCAAAGGTCTTCATTCTCAGGCCTCGCAACACTTCAGCATTTGCCCTCTCCGCTTGGCTGTTGCTCCGTGGGTGTGCCACGGAAGCAAAACAGACCTTGCTACCGAGGTCTTGAATGTATTGCATGAAGGTGTGGCTTGTGAACTGCGTGCTGTTGTCGGTGATGACTCTGTTTGGCACACCAAAACGGCGGACCAGTCCCTTGAAGAACTTGACGGCTGACTGAGCAGTCACCTTTCTCACTGCTTCCACTTCCGGCCACTTTGTGAACTTGTCGATTGCAACGTACAAGTACTCAAAGCCCCCGATAGCGCAGGGGAAAGGGCCCAGTATATCGAGCCCCCAGACCGAGAATGGCCAGGAGAGAGGGATTGTTTGAAGGTCTTGAGCTGGTTGATGAAGCTTCTTTGAATGGAACTGACACGCTTCACACTTGGTTACTAGTGCCATCGCATCCTGGAGGGCGGTGGGCCAGAAGAAACCTTGCCGGAACGGCTTGCCGGCAAGGGCCTTCGTCCCTATGTGGGAGCCACATATGCCTCCATGTATCTCCGCCAACAGCTCCAGTCCTTCCTCCCGGGGGATGCACTTCAATTTCACACCGTTCGGCCACCTCCTGTATAGGACGTCATTTATGAACTGGTACATGGCGGACCGATGGGCTACTTTCTCCGCTTCTTCCTGCTCCTCAGGAAGCTCCCCTGTTTGGAGGAATTGGACAGTATGTTGCGCCCATGTCGGAGCCTGGGGCTCAACGGCAAGGGCCAAAGGCATCTCTTCCGCCATGGGAGCGGCTGTCTCTACGGCCAGGGCTTGACGCCCTGCCGGAGCCAGTTGCTCTTGGGCAGGCTCAGTATGCACGGCAACATCCTTGCCGGCCGTCCCAGGGGGCTCGACGGGAAGGTACTTGCCGGGACCTGATTTCCTCCGCTTGTTCTGCTCTGTTGATGGTTCGACGGATGGCTGAGTTAAACGGAGCGAAAAGGTACCCGGCTCCACAGGTAGCTTGAATGCAGCACGCTTTGACAGGTAATCGGCGATGTCGTTCTCCGCTTGGGGGACGTGCTCCGCTTGGATGCCGTCAAAGCGCTCCTCCAGCTTCCTCACCTCATCTACGTAGGCCTCCATCAATGGGCTCTGGTAATCCTTGTTGACCTGCCTAACAACAAGCTGCGAGTCACCCCTGACGATGAGCTTCTTAACCCCGAGGTCTGCCGCGATCCTGAGATCGGCGAGCAATCCCTCATACTCAGCAGTGTTATTGGTGGACATCTCCCTGGGAAAGTGCATCTGGATCACGTACTTGAGGTGCTCTCCGGTGGGTGCGATGAGCAGCACACCGGCACCGGCGCCTTGTAGCGAGAAAGCCCCATCAAAGTAAATGATCCAGTTGCGGTCTGCTTCCTTGCCGGGGAGAGTGGTCTCCTGGATTTCTTCGTCATGTGTTGAGGTCCATTCTGCAATGAACTCCGCCAAGACTCTGCTTTGGATTGTCGAGGTACTTTCAAACTTCAAACCGAAACTTGATAACTCCAAGGCCCATTCCACAATCCTTCCGGTTGCATCTGGGTATGCAGTATCCGTTGCAACGGGAGGCGGGTGACGACAGTGATCTCGTGGGCTTGGAAGTAATGACGCAGTTTCCTCGAGGCCATAAGGAGGCCAAAGAGCAATTTCTGCACACCGGAGTACCTCGACCTAGCTCCCTGCAAGAGGGAGTTGACAAAGTAAACCGGGTGCTGCATCATCTTCTTCTTCTGCACCACCTCACTCGACTGCGCGGGTACTGCCTTGGTGGTATCAGACTCTGCCGGGGGCCTCGCCTTGCCCGCACCAGGCCCTGCCGGGGGAATCTTTGGCTTGCCATCCGCTGGTTCTACCACCGTCACTGCCTCCTCGTCGACCTCCCTCTGTGCCACCAGTGCGGCGCTGACCACTTGATTTGTCGCCGCCAGATACAGCAACAACGGCTCTTGTGGTTTAGGCGCAACCAGTATTGGCGTGGAGGAAAGGTATTTCTTTAGATCCTGCAATGCTGCCTCGGCTTCTGGGGTCCACTCCGTCGGTCCTGCCTTCTTCAAGATTTTGAAGAAAGGAAGGGCGCGCTCGGCGGACTTGGAGATGAATCGGCTCATGGCGGCGACGCAGCCGGTGAGTCGACACACATCCTTGACCCGCTTGGGTGCCTCATTCTACTCAATAGCCTTGATTTTGTCTGGGTTTGCCTCGATCCCGTGCTGTGACACAAAGAAGCCGAGAAGCTTGCCGGACGGAACGCCGAAGACACACTTCTCAGGGTTCAGCTTGAGGTTGATCTTGCGCAGGTTGGCAAATGTCTCTTCCAGATCTTGCACAAGAGTTGCCCCGTCTTTGGTTTTGACCACTATGTCATCCATGTATGCTTCCATATTTCTATGGAGCTGGGGTTCAAAACCAATTTGGACTGCACAAACGTCGAGCCAGCACTCTTCAACCCGAAAGGCATCCGTAAAAATCAATACGTACCACATGGGGTGATGAATGCTGTCTTCTCTTCATCTTCTCTTGTCATGAAGATTTGGTGGTAGCCCGAGTAGGCGTCGAGGAATGACAACAGATCACACCCGGCCGTGGAGTCGACAATCTGGTCGATGCGTGGCAACGGGAAGGGGTCCTTAGGAGAAGCCTTATTGATATCTGTGTAGTCAATACACAGCCTCCACTTCCCATTTGCCTTGCGCACCACTAACGGATTGGCCAACCACGTCGGGTGGAGCACTCCTCTCACCAAACCTGCCGCTTCCAACTTCCTGATCTTCTCTGTGATGAACTCCTGCCTCTCCAGAGCCTGCTTTCTGACCTTCTGCTTGACGGGCCGCGCATGAGGACAGACAGCTAGGTGGTGCTCATTCACCTCCCTGGGAACACCGGGGATGTCGGATGCTTTCCACGCAAACACGTCGACATTCACCCGCAGGAAGGTGACGAGCGCGCCTTCCTATTTGCTGTCGAGGGTGGAGCCTATGGTGAAGGCCCCTCCCGTGCCATCCTCCCTGAGGGACACCTTCGTGGGCTACGGCGGCTCAGCTCTGGATTTCTTGACCTTGCCGGTAGAGCTCTCTGGCACGTCCTCGACGGTAGCACAACACTCCGAGGAGGTGCGCTTGCCGGAGTGGGTGCGAGAGGTCTTGCCGGGCTTCTTCTTCCCTCCTGGGCCTTCAGCGGCAGGAGCTGGTGCCTTGACGGCAGCTGCTGCAATTGCTTCCTGGTAGAGTTGGTCGGCGCAAATCAGCGCGTCCTTCTTGTTGGAGGGGACGGAGATGATGGTCAATGGCCCGGGCATCTTTAGCATGTTGTAGGCGTAGTGTGCTGCTGCCATGAACTTGGCTAGTGCCGGGCAGCCGAGGATCCCGTTGTAGGGCAAGGGGATCTCGGCCACGTCGAAGATGATCCTCTCTGTCCTGTAGTTCAAATCTCCTCCAAACATCACAGGCAGTGTGACCTTTCCCTTCGGCTGGCTCCTCCCTGGATTGACCCCTTGAAATGTGCCCGTTTCCTCGAGGTCTTCATCAGGAATTTGCAGCCTTTTGATCACGACGGGCGAGATCAAGTTCAGGCCGGCCCCGCCGTCGACCAACATCTTGTTCACCTTGAGGTTGCGTATCGTTGGTTAGACCAACAATGGCAAACACCCGACCACGGTCGTGCGATCAGGGTGGTCCTCGGCGTCAAAGATGAGGGGCGTGCTGGACCACTTCAGCGGCTTCTGACCGTCGAACGACGGCTCCGCCGCTGTAATCTCACGCGCCCACTGCTTGAGCTGGCAGTGAGAAGTATGCAGCGAGGCGCCACCATCGACGCACATGGCCTCCGTAGCCTTCTGGAACTCTTGCTCACCGGACTCGTCGTCCTCGTTGTGATCATCGTCTTCTTGTTTCTTGTCACGGCCCCGGGCGGGCCTCTCTTGCTGGTTGTCCTTGCCGGGGCGGCTTCCTTGACCGCCACGCTTCTTGCCGGATCCCTTAGCACCGTCCTGACCTTTCTCCTTGTCCCGCCTTTCATACTCGGCCTTTTGCTTTTCAGCAAGCAGCTCGACTTGTCAGCAGTTCTGGAGGTCGTGGCCCTTGGTGCGGTGGATCTTGCAGTACTGCTTGCCGGAGCCCCCTGGCTTGTCGGCAGCTGCCGAGGCCCGGCAGGCGGCGCACCTGGCAATCTCCTTGCCGGGGTCGTCTGCCTTGACCTTCTTGGCGGCGCCGGTGTCGTCAGACCCCTCGACGGCAAGCACGGCCTTGCCCTTGCGTTTCCTGTTGCGACGCTGACCCTTCTTCGTCGGGCTGGCGGCGTCTTCGTCGGTAGAGTCGGTTTCCGCACCGGCGTCTTCGCCGGGGTACTTCCTTCCCTCTTCAGCCCGGGCGCATTTATCAGCCAGAACATAGAGCTCGGCCACATCCTTAACCTTGGTCATCACCAGCTCTTCGTGCATCTTGCGATTGCGCATGTTCTGGTGGAACGCGCTGATCACAGCGGCGGGATGAACGTCAGGGATGTTGTACTCCACCCGGCTGAACCTCTGGATGTACTTGCGCAGGGTTCCCCCTTCCTTCTGGGGAATGATATGCAGATCACTAGCCTGGCCATGAGCTTGGTGGCCTCCTGTGAAGGCGCCAACGAACTCATGGCACAGATCGGACCAAGAAGAAATGGAATCCGCCGGCAAGTGCATCAACCAAGACATAAAATTGGGCTTCGCGCCAGCGGGAAATAATTGGCAAGCACCCTGTCATCGCGAGCTCCGGCCGCCTGCATCGCGATGGTGTAGATGCTGAGGAATTCAGACGGATGGGTCTTGCCAGTGTACTTCTCGCCGACGTCGGGCTTGAACGTGCGGTGGGACGGCCACTGGAACTGCCGCAGCTCACGGGTAAAGGCCGGGCAGCCCACCTCGTAAGGTAGGCCGCCGGAGCCCCCCGGTGCTGGGTGGTCCATAGCGGGTCCCGCCCACTTGTCCGACTGGTGGCGCGTATCACGCCGGCGCTCAATAGTGGTCCGAGCATCTTCGTCAGCTCGTTCTCGAAGAATTTGGCGCTGGTCGCGGTGGGTCCGCGGGTCGGACGACGCTATAGAGATGTTATCACAAGCATCGTCACGACGGGCAGACGCCCGCGGCGGCTGGCGAGGAGGAGGAGAGTGCACCGTGGCCGCAGTTCCCCCGGTCCTCCCAGCGCCAACATGTGGTGGCTCGGTGGAGCGCCGACCCGAGGGCCCCGCCGGTCGCGGATCGTCTTTGTTGGCGACTGCGACGAGGCTCCGGATGGTGGCCCTCCACTCGTTGAGCTTCTCTGCAGGAGGAGGGAAGTCGAGGAGGAGCTGCGCGCGTGCGAAAGCTTCCGCTGGCGTGGGTGGCGGCGATAGCTGCGTGGACCGTGGTGTGCTTCGACTTCTAAGCATGTTAGAAGGAGCTCCACCACGGCCCAGCGGCTGCGCGCCATTTTCGCCAGCACTTCGGCGGGCATGCTGAACTCCTTCATCCCGTGGATGACGCATAGGGCTCTTCCCACGGCGGTGCCCAGGGTCGCCGGCGTGGTGACGCTGTTCGTCGCGCACGCCATGGGAAGAGCGCGCTGTGGTCCCCGGCGTGGGTGTCTTGGAGGTCGCTGCGCCACCCGCAGGTGGCACAATGACACCCTAGAGGGCCCCGCGCCGCCTGCGGGGGGCCCAGCTCCGTCTTTGGATCTGGCGACGTGTGGCCGGTCGTCGGGCGTGCGAACGACGCCGCTCGCCAGGCTCTGACTGCCAGGGTGATGCTGGTGCTCGCGGACCGCGGCCCGGGTCCTGTCCGCGACTGGGCCGCTGCTCGCCCGTAGCGGTACGGGCCGTTCGGCCCCTGATGAGCCGATCGCTGTGGCCGTCTTCTCCTTGGGAGTCATGGCGATGAAGAAACGCTAGGCTAGCTACTAGACCAGATTCTCACAATTGCGCCCCCTACCTGGCGCGCCAAAGATATCGGTGTGGAACGACACCTATGGGATCACAAGAATCCCTACTACGGTTGCCGGGGCGCAGGGTTGCAAGAAGAGCAGGATCAGTAGTCAGCACAAGGATCGTTTACCCAGGTTCGGGCCGCGAGGATGCGTAAAACCCTAGTCCTACTTTGGTGGGTATATTTCAGAGAGTTCTTGAGATCTCGAACTAGCTATGGTGAGTGCGTGGTTCGAAAGAGCCGAATCCTCCTCTAGTATGCCATGGGCCTCCTTTTATAGGCGAAAGGGGCTGCCACAGTGGCATACAGGAGGTGGAAAGGCATACAGTATTGCGAGCTTATCGCTCGTATTACAGGACAAGTCACATTTAATGCACCACTGAGGTGTCCCCTAGCTTTATCGGGGACGGGGGCGAGGCCCGTCCCGTCTGTCGCCAGTCCTCCTCGCTTCAACACGTGCCCTGGCCAGGGATGCGTGCGGCGCCATGTAGGCAGGCAGGCAGCTGAGGTGGCACAGTGGTAGGGTCTTCACGAAGATCTGCATGCCGCCACGCAAGCGCCTGCTGAGTTGGCCTAGAAGCTGCATGTTGCCACGCAGGTGCCTGCCCAGCTGGTTTGGGCTGGCAGCTGCATGCGAACGGCGGTGGAGACTTGGCTGGTGCGGGTCTGGCAGTGGCCCTGCTGGCATCTTCGGCGAGAGCCTTGCCGGGGGGCCCGAGAAGGGTCTTGCCGTGGCGCACTGTCGTCCCCGACAAGAATCTTGCCGGGGGTCTCGTGGCTCTCCTCGGTAAGGATCTTGTCGAGGATCGTTGTCTTATAATCCTCATCTGATCTTGAATATGTCTTCACAAAGATCTGCATGCCACCACAGAGGTGCCTCCCGAGCCCTGGCCCCACGTGGCTGATGGTGTTGGGAACGTGGGCTCAAGGGTGGCCCGCCCTGTTGGTGTTTGGGCACGCTGCCCCGGCAAGGGTCTTGCCGGGGCTGCCGAGGCAGTCCCCGACAAGGGTCTTGCCGGGGGAAACTGCTCCGCCCCTCTGCTTCTTTGCGTTCTTGGTCTTGGCGTTTCCCTGGCTGTCTTGGGCTTCGGTTTTGCCTTGGTTCACCTCCCCTGCTCTGCTTGGCGTGGCCATGGGCGCGGCTCCGACTGCCCGTGCACAGGTAAAGGGGTACAAAGGTGCACCCCTTCTTTTGTACACTGACACACCAAGTAAAGAATGATGAACCACAGTTGTACTAAAGACTGTAAAGAGAGAGGCGAAAGACATTCTGGTTGCTGGAGAAGATGAAGCGGAATGCCCATATTGTGCCCTCCTCCATGCGTAAGGCGCGCACGACTCTAGGCCAACCCCTTGTGATGGCTGCTCGTCCATCCTTCACTGTCTTCATTAGGACTTCTCGATGCTCATTGTAGTATGGATGAAATACTTTAACCTTCATTGCGTGTCCACCAATCATGTACTTTGCGAGGTAATCTTGAGTGAACTGCTTCGGGAACCACTGGGAACGAAAAAGATTCAGACATTGTTGTCTAAAAACTCATTATGGGCAGTAAAAAGAGAAGGCTGCAGAGTTTGTAGTTACCATCCTACAGCTCACTGTTGTGTTGGATAGAGCATAAACAAATAATTTGCTTGCCACCATCCGTATCTTTTTGCTAATAATCCTTATCAGTTTCCTCACTTGATGCTTGTTCATCAATATCTACTTGCCCCATACGCAAAAAGGGTCGATGCGTGGATCCTTGCCAAGGGCATATGTACCTACAAGCAACAAGT
This sequence comes from Triticum aestivum, assembly GCF_018294505.1. NCBI lineage: Eukaryota > Viridiplantae > Streptophyta > Magnoliopsida > Poales > Poaceae > Triticum > Triticum aestivum. The sequence goes on from NC_057805.1 coordinate 123,035,085, forward strand.
CAATATTAGAAGCTAACTAGTGTCCATGCCTGGATCTATATGCACTACATTATGGAACAACGGGGGAGTACAAGCCGAGTGATGAAGCTAACCTCGGCGGAAAATGGTGGCCACTCCCGTTGTTGTCCTGCATAAGTAGTGGAAAGGCATGATAAGTACAACAATCTTAACATCAAACAAATATAGCAAAGGTAAACAACATCTCCAAATGATAGCTTGAATGTGTTGGTTTCAGCATGCTGTTAAAGCTGATATAAAATGGAAGGCAATGTTACCGACAGTAGGCTTAACAGCCATCAAATATTGCAATTCATACTGGTATTGTTGAAAATGAATAGAACGTAGGTAATGCTTACACATCACACTGGATAAATGTGTAAAACTGAAAAATAAAGGGCATGTGTTAAGTACACAGGAATAACTAGAACCGAATATAGCCGTTCAAACTGGTATTGATGTAGTCGAGCGGCACAGTTCTGACTTGCACTTAATGAACCACACATTGTGAATGACTGAAATAAACAAGGCATAAATGACCAGTATAACAACCAAATATAGGCATTCAAATCTGGACAGAGTCTCACTGCAACCAACCTAACAAGCAAATACAGATAAACATGGCATATGCTTGAAAACTGGACAAATGCTCACTGCAACCAACCTAACAAGCACATAAAGATAAACAAGGCATCTGCTTGATAACTGGAGAAATGCTAAAAAAAGCAACCTAACAACCAAATACAGATAAACAAGGCATCTGCTTGATAACTGGACAAATGCTAAAAAAAGCAACCTATCAACCAAATACAGATAAACAAGGCATCTGCTTGATAACTGGACAAATACTCACTTCAACCAAACTAAGAACCAAATACAGATAAACAAGGCATCTGCTTGATAACTGAAAAAATGCTCACTCCAACCAACCTAACAACCAAATACAGATAAACAAGGCATCTACTCACTATAAACAACCAAATATAGCCATTCGTGAAACTAAAGTGGACAATTCATACTTAAACATCACATAGACCTATTGATCAATACATTTTTGCATAATTGAAATAATTAAACACGACATAGTTAAAGCACCGCACGGCAAATGCTACTACAACAAAGGGTACGGGTTGGCAAGCTAGAAAAGGTAATATTTGCTGATAGAATGTTGCCTCACATTTCATGGACGGGATCCTTCCAGTTGGAAGAGCACAGACCCATGTTGCGCTCTCTGATGTCACAGATGGGCTGTTTCACCTTGGAAGAACCTTCGTGGGTGCCCTCCTCATGGTCATGGTTGTGGTCGATGAGATCTGACTTGGCAATTAAGGATCCCAAGCCGCCGCCGTAGAACGTGTCCTTCTGAAGTGACAAAATGGGCTCGATGGCGTATAAAGCTCGCAAATCCTTGACCGCTTGGCGGAGGAGATCAGCGGCAGGGCCGTTGAAGAGATCGACAGTGGTTGAACCAGAGTGGTTGGGGATGGACCACTTAACATGTGACATGGCCCGCGTGAAGCCATCGGTGTGGACGAGCTTGATGTCGTAGCCAGCTTTCCCGAGATACAGTAATACGCTAGCCTGCTGACATGAAGCCTTCGGCATGGCAACGTAGTCAACGTCTTCGCTGGCTTCCACGACGACGTGTTGGTCCAGGATCGACAGGTCAGGGCGAACGGCGGCCACCTCATAAACCCCTTCTCGGCCGAACACTCGTCGGGCTCCCCGGGATACATGGTCGAGCTTAGGCTGCGACATTCTGGAGCAGGGGATGTGGACTGGCGGGGAGGGACACCGCAAGCCTCATCTAAAAACTCAGGGGAGTGGGGCGACGGTATGAGAATCGCTGGATAACCTGAACTTTATTATCTAAGCTAGGAGGAACAGGCAGACCGGCAGGGTTGGCGGCGGCGCCGGCGGCGGCCGCGAGCTAGGGTTCGAAGGGGGGAGGGGGGCGGGTGGGGGACTGCGGAGGGGGGGAGGGGTGCTGTTTGAGGATACGCTGCGGCTACTGAAAATTTTAGTAATGGTGGGTGGAGATGGTGGTGGAGAGGGAGGGCGACGGTTCAAATGCCTCGGGTGCTAAAATTTTACTATAAGATCGGTGCTGGAGGAGTGTGGGCGATGGTTGAAGTATGACGGCTACTAAAATTTGGGTAAAGGAATTGATGCGGGGCGGGAGTGCCCAAGACCGCGGACGGTCCAATAACAATATGCGTGTATGATAATAAGGAAAAGTGGCGCGGATTCGCCGATTTTTGCAACGCTCAAGGCGGGTAGTTTGTTTTTTATATTTCTAGCTAGCTGGTCTATCGCACATGGTTCGTCCTAATTTCCAAATAAACTTAACCGCCTTTAGCTTCCACATGTGGTGGTTTTACAACGCACTTGCATCGCACACGGTTAAGCCAGTACCTCCACCCTTTGCTCGCGCTTGCGCGGTCATGGTGATTTCAGCGCACTTGCATCGCACACGGTTGAGCCAGTACCTCCACCTTAATTTTCTCGCGCTTGCGCGGTCGTGGTGATTCACATCACACTTGTATCGCACACAGTTTAGATATTATACCCCGTGTCCGTTGAGGATCATCGGAGTCTTTGCAGCAGAATATAACGTTTGGGAGGGTCAAAAGACAGCCACACCAGCATGTGGCCCAAATATATATGAGTGAAAAGGGTGGTATGTGATGTTCAAAATTCCAATGGACAACTTTGACCCCGCGGGCCCACAGTTGGGTGCGTCATTGAAGATCGATGAGAGGGGCCAGAAGTCAAGAACCACCTGGAAGTGGCCAAATATATGTACGAATATTGGGGATGTTTAAAACTTTAAATACACAATGCATAACTTTGGTGGCACCTGCGTCACAAACCCGAAAGCACCCTAACAACCACCTAGCTAGGATATATATAATGGAATAATGTCATACCTAGCTAGAATGCTTGGCCCACCACCTCCCACTTCGTGTCAGCGGGGCGGATGCACGTAATGATCGATACTTTGGTCATACATGCATGTCGACATGACCTACCATAAGACGGACCAATGAATCTTTCGTTTGGTCAAATGACAGTTGTTGTTGTCGATAAACCGCTTGGGCCAATAGATTGAACCATCATAAACATCGCACGGGAGGGACCACAAAACCAGCACCTCTTGCATGCGGCCCAAAATGATGTATGTTGGGAAGGGGTGATGTGTGTTTTCAATATAGAATAATGTACAATTTAGATGTGGTGCCTACCTCTCGATACAGGCAACAACCATGAAGGCAAGGTTGTTAAGGATACGTACGCAGGGTTTGATGTAGGTCGAACACAGCAATCCGAGCATCTGGGAGGGAATCCTGACAACGCATGAGCTCGAGTTTTGGTTGACCGACATTTGACGGTGACCGACCCTAACATGAACTAGGAGGAATCCATTCATGGCAAACACATACCCCTCATTATCGGTCAAAGGGATGATATATATATATATATATACTCGGGGAGCCCACACATATCCGTGTCGTCACAAAAAACCGCACAAGGGAGACATGGTCGATCAGAAGACCCTGTATACACTGCATGCGGCCCGAAAATATGTATGGGTATGATGGTGTATGATGTGTTTAAATCCCAAATGCACAACTTCAATGGGCCACGCCAAGTACATTACAAACCGAACACCGTACCCGACTCCAAGCCTGCTTCAATACCTATGATGTCAG
>NC_057805.1:123038958-123050825 GCF_018294505.1 Triticum aestivum
CATGCGTTCAAACTTTATTTTTTCTAGCATGGGACATATATATATCTATACATCTATACATTTATACATCTATACACATATATAGTGTGCGAATAACTATGAAAGTTGCTCATTGGATGAAGCCAATCCGACAGTACAGAGATGGCAAATCCGAGCACTACTGGCCGTCGGATATCATCTACATTCCACCAGATTCTGCCACATGTACAATCTAGAAGACTCCATGGTTGAACTTAAGCATAATGCACAAACCTCTAAACACAAGCACTTCTCCTTTGTTCTCTAGAATCTTCCATATCTTAATTGCCCAAACCTTTTTTTCTAAATGAATTGTCACTATTTGTTTTTACCTTTACAATGCACAATTCCAGGAATCTTAAAATAGTTTTTTAGAAGACTAATTGATTTTGGATGAGATGAACTATAAGAATTAAACGAACATCTACATCATGCATATCTGGGAGAAGAGGCGGGAAACCGATGAGAGGAGTGGCGAGAAATGGTAGCCTGTTTTGAGTGAAAACCTAGTAGAGAAGGAAGCGTGAGCTACACAACGAATGCGCACAGTGCTTACCCATGTACTGCATCTGCTGTCGAAAGGGCTCAGGGTTTCCGTTCGATCTGGGAGCATCCAACGGTGCACACATATGATCCGTGGGGTTTGGGTTCTGGCCAGTCAGAACGCAGGACTCAGATCGCGCGCGCAGCGGGGGGGTGGGGGGTATTAGACGGAAACCAACATTCGGTGGAAACCGGTGAAAACCACGAGAAAAAGATGTTTTGAAGTTTCAAAAAAATATTCAAAAAATGCAGGATGTTAAGACGATGATGTTTTATTGGCACACAAAATTTCCAGTTGAAACACATTAAGAGATGTGAGGTATGAAAAAGACAAAATCAGTGTTGAATAGTGCCAAATAGTAATGTCACTATTCAGGGCGGAATTTATCTTTTTCATAGCTCACATCTCGTAATGTTTTTCAACTTGAAATTTTGTGTCGCAATAAAACATCACCTTCTTAACATCCCACATTTTTTTTCAGATTTTTATGAAACTTTAAAATATGGTTTCCACGAAGTTTTCATTGAATATCGGTTTTCGTGAGTGAACCGCGTGCTATTTGAAAACATTTCGTGAGAAGAATCTTGGTTTTTAAATCCCCATAAATCCAAAACTAAGCTGAAAATCATGAAACCTGCCATGGTGTCACGACATCGCACTTATATGTCGAGGATTTTTTGTTGTCCATTGTGGCGCAAGTTTTATTACAAGCCTCTTACAAACCAGAGCTTCTCTCAAAGAAGCCTCGTGGTTCCGATAGGGAAACGTGTCCCCCTTGTGGGAGAAACGTAATCACTGCCTCTTTTCACCTTGTATTTTCTTCTACGGGCAACATGGAACGATATGATATCCGTGAAATTTAAACTTATTCAAGGTTCGTTTGGCCTTTTTATACACTAATTGAGTTTCCTAGGCATTTAATGTCCATAATTCAAATCTGAACTACAAATACATGCTCCAGTTCACCAAAATGGCTAGAAAAATTATACATGTGTCCTTGGGTGCATGTTTAGGTCCCATGCCAGGAATGGGAACAAATTACAACCGTACTGGTGTCATGGCTCGTACTCAAACATTTCGAATCTCGGTTTTTAAGTCCCCATAAATCCTAAACTCACCAGAAAGTCATCAAAGGTGGCATGGTGTCACGTCATGGCACATATATGTTGTGGTAAAAACATTGTCCAATTTGGGCCAAGCTTTATTACAAATGTCTTACAAAAAGTGGAGCTTATCTCAAAGAAGCCCGTGGTTCTGATAGGGAAACATGTTCCCCTTGTGGGCGAAACGTAATCACTGCCTCTTTTCGCCTTGTATTTTCTTCCACGGGCAACATGGAACCACAGGATATCCATGCTGAAATTTAAACTTATTCAGGGTTCGTTTGGCCTTTTTATACACTAATTGAGTTTCCTAGGCATTTAATGTCCATAATTCAAATCTGAACTACAAATACATGCTCCAGTTCACCAAAATGGCTAGAAAAATTATACATGTGTCCTTGGATGCATGTTTAGGTCTCATGCCAGGAATGGGAAAGAATTACAACCGTACCGGTGTCCTGGCTCTTCCTCAAACATTTCGAATCTCGGTTTTTAAGTCCCCATAAATCCTAAACTCACCAGAAAGTCATCAAAGGTGGCAAGGTGTCATGTCATGGCACATATATGTCGTGGTAAAAACATTGCCAATTTGGGCCAAGCTTTATTACAAACCTCTTACAAACCGGAGCCTGTTGCAAGAACCCTCGTGGTTTCGATAGGGAAACGTGTCCCCTTGTGGGCCAAACGATAATCACTCCCTCTTCTAGCCTCGTATTTTCTTCTACACAGGACACGGAACAACTAGAGATTCGGGCTGAACTTTGAAATTATTCAGGGTTCGTTTGACCTTTTTTATTCATTAATTGAGTTTTCTAGGCATTTAATGGCCATCATTCAAATCCGAACTACAAATACATGCTCCAGTGCACAAAAATGGCTAGAAAAAATGTACATGTTTCCTTGGGGTGCATGTTTAGGTACCATGGAACGAATGGGAACGAATTCAACCGTCTCGCCGTCCTGGCCTGGCCACAAACATTGCGAATCTCGGTTTTTAAATGTCTGTAAATCCAAAACTCACCAGGAAATCATGAAACTTGGTATGGTGTCACTACATGGTATATATAATTGTCCAATTTGGGCGAAGCTATATTACAAGCCTTTTACAAACCAGAGCATGTCGCAACCCTTGTGGTTCCGGCAGGGAAACATGCCCCTCTTGTGGGCGAAATGATAATCGATGCTTCTTCTCGCCTTGAACTTTGTTTTCCACAGGCAACATAGAATAACAGGAGTGTCAGGCTGAAATTTGAAACTGTTCAGGGTTCGTTTGTCCATTGTATATATATTACTAATTACTAAGTTTTCTATGCATTTAATGTAGTCCATAATTCAAATTTGAACTACAACCACATGCTCCAGTGAAGAAAAATGGGTGGGAAATCGTACATGTGTCATCGGGTGCATGTTTAGGTCTCGTTTAAGGAATGAGAATGGATTACAAACTTGTCGTCGTCCTGAAACAATGAGAATGTTGGTTTTTAAATCCCAGTAAATAAAAAAGTCACCCAAAAGACATGAAACTTGGCATGGTTTCATGACATGGCACATATATGCCGTGGTAAGAAAAATCGTCCAGTTTGAGAAGAGGCGCACACATTAGTAGCCAACGAAGTCCTTTTTGAAAAAAAAGCGGACACGTTAATATCGCAAAAGGTTGTATTATATTTACCGTATCGAAATTTAACCATACTCGATGGCGTGCATGCAGCTATTTGATTGGACGGGACGAGCACGAGAAGGCCGCCGTGCAGCTTCGACGGGACGAGCAGTCCGCCGCGCAAGCTCGACGGGACGCGTGCATCCTGTCCACCTCGCTGGCTCGACGGGACACGTGCGAGCAGCAAGGCCTCCCATGCTCACCGGGAAGCGAGCTGTTTGACCTCCATGCACCAGCCACCGCCCGCCTCGCTCACAACTTCTCCATTAATGGGTTAATTAAAGCACCTGGACGGAGGGTGTTTGCTTGTGATCCCATGGCAGCATTTGCTTTGTTCGTGTTTTGAACTAGTATTCCACCCTAATTTAAATTGCCACATAGGGCAACGGATAATACGGCCATAAATAAAATGGCAACGGATAATACGATGAAAAATTTACAATGGCGCACATAATAATTGTCTTACATATTCCGGATAATTTAAAATGCCACATGCGGCAAAGCCCGGAATACACGGGGGCAAGAGAAGAAGGAAATTGCAGACAACGATCTGGGTCGCTACTGTCTCTACTCATCGATGGATCGCCGGGCGGCGAAATCCTCCAGCTCCTTCTTCAATTCCTCATGACTTTGCTTGAAAGCAGCCTTGGATTCCTCCACCTCCTGCTCGCGCTCGATCCGGAGCTTCCTCAAGCCAGCCATCAGTTCCTCGACGACCGCTTTCAGCGTCATCTCCGAGGCACTGCTCTGCTCATCCAGCATCTTCCATCCGGCGGCCTCCTCCTCCTTCTTGGCGACCAACTTGAGGAGCTTCGCATTGTCATCCATGAGTTGCTCAACGAGGCCGGTCGCCTTGTTAACTGAGGCATCGCTGATCTTGAGCAGCTTCATCAAGCCGTTGACCAGCTCCTGCTGCCTAGTGACGCCAGCGAGAATATCGTCGTCGCCGGCGAAGGACTTCAGGAATGCCGGCTCTTCGCGATGGCCGAAGCCGCGAATGCGCTTGTGAGAGCCCTCGCGTGCCCATGAGAGCTCGTTCGAGGGCTCCGCGGCGTGGCCAGACATCTCTGCTGCGGCTACGGCTTCGCGGCGGGACCTCTCTAGTGCTTTCGCGGCCTTGGTCTTTGCTGCCTGGTTATATGTCCCCCCTAAACTCCTCCTACCTGTCATGGCGGAATGACTTGACAGAGAAAACCAGTTTTGTTGGTGATGAGGAGAGGAACTGTGAAGTAATTTTCGAGTGGGTAGTTTTTATAGCCCGGCGCTAAGTGTGAACACATATTAGTTTGAGAGGTGTGAACAGATTTGCAATTACTTATTGCGTTGTAATCAGCAATGTGATGAGAAACAAGGTCAAAAATTATTGATGGCAGAAGGTTGAGCACGTGGTTGCTCGCCGTTGAGGCGGCCGCGGCGCGCTCCGCTCTGGCGTCCCTGCGCGTGCTCTGCTCGCCGTTGAGGCAAAGTTACAATGGAAAATGTTAATAATTCTTAATAATTGTCTTACCTATTCAGGATAATTTAAAATGCCAAATGTGGCAAGGCCCAGAACGCTCACGACCTACATATGCATACAACTATAATAAAATATAAGCTAAAAGGCTGAGCTGGCGGCCTTCCAACGATGGTCTTCTCGGACTCCATGATCAGCATAGCAGCCTTGCGGCCGTTTACTCCGAGTGTCCCGACCCGCCTCCGCCTACGGAGCTGCTGGCGCTGATGGGAGGCTCTTGGGGTTGCTGGGCCTCTTCCAGAAGAGCTTGAAAACATGCAATCACGCGCATGAAAACTCCACGGAACCGCTCCATTTCCATGTCTCTGGCCTGGTAGCAAATTCCGTCGATCACCTGCATCCTCAAGATATCACATTGGCGATGTTCTACTTCGTTGGGGAGGTCACCTCTGCCAAGGATGTGCTTGAGCCTGGCCACCGCATCATCGGGATCGAGGTTGACACGGCCGCTGCGGGCAATGATGAAGCCGCAGGCTGCCTTTCTCTTGACTGAATTGCCGAGGTCCTGTGCCCATTCCTTGTGGGGCATCATTCTCTCGATGAGCACTGGTGACGGCGGTTCTTCGGGTGGGTCGTCGATCATGCCGCCGAGCAGCTCTGGATCTTTTGCACGGTGGATGGCAAACTGCTCATCACACCTCCTCTGTAATATGTCGATTGTGCTCCCAAGGACTGTGACGCCGATATCGCTGCCGATGGGCCATGGTGCCTGCACCGGCCGATGAAGCTCTTGCTCCCCGACCTGCTCCAGCTCGTTCTCCTCGCCGAAGATGTAACGCAGGTAGGCGTCGACGTCGAAGCTTTGGTCGTTGCCTGGCATGCTTGGAATAACTAATGGTAGATGGGTGAGGACTAGATCTTCGCAGAGTGTCGCAGCGGTGCGTTGCTGCCTGGGTTATATGCAGCAAGCCATTAGCTGGTGGCGGGAAACCGGTGAGGGAATAGGCATGGATTTTACTATTCACCCATGTGGAGCGCAGGAAGCATTCGTTGGAGCGCGGGAAGCATTCGCTGGAGCGCGGGAAGACTAAGTGGAGCACACACACAACCCGAATACCATAGCCTGTGCCACGTGTTATTTATCACACAAGTGTTAACATAAGGAAATGCATGTGTAACTTACTAATCATCGCACACGAGTACTCGCAGACGCATCGTGTGTGATACTCCTAGCCACCGCAAGAAACTAGTTTGCATTTTTCAAAGTTTTTTGTACACACAGAATCGCACACGAACTAACTGTATTAACCGTCTGTGTTGTAAATTCTCATCGCAAACAGTTCATCCGAGTCGGCTGTTTGCCACGTATCACACACATCTTGTTAAGTTGAACCATTTTTGTTGCATTCGCTAATCAAAAACAGTTCATCCGAGTGAACCGTATGCCCTATATCACACACACCTTGATGTGGCTAACCGTTTATGTTGCACTCCCTAATAGCAAACGGTTCATCAGAGCGAACTGTATGCCGTATATCGCACACACATTGATATGGCTACCCGTTTCTGTTGTTCTGCCTCATCGCAAACAGTTCGAACGGGTTAACCGTGTGGCCTAAGTCGCACATGCAACTAAAATCTAAACCGTGTTTGATGCATCCTCCATCGCAAACGTTTTGCACCTTTTTTGATGGTTTTCATACACCACCATTCGCGATTACTGCATCGCACACAGTTTCTCGAAGGGTCTCTGATCGTAGTGTCGCGTTAGCAGCATCCTGTAGTAGTGCTTTTAAACACATTTAAGTGATTTTCTAACCATTTAATGACTGTAATTCAAATTTGAACTACATCTACATGCAACGCCTAACCAAAATGTTTTGAAAAATCATATTTTTGTGTACTTGTATGCGAGTTAATTCCATGTGCAGTAAATTAGAAGGAATTTCAAACATATTGGTGTCAAGGCATGGGCACATGCATGGAGTGCGTGCCATGGCATTTTAATTCCAAAAATTAAAAAAGATCAGAAAAACATGAAACCTTGCTTGATTTAATGTCATGCCACCAAGATGATGTGGTAAAAAAATTGGCCTGTTTGACGAAAGCTTGGACACACACCCCTCACAAATCGGAGCAACTCACTAGAAGGTTCGTGGTTCCGAGAGGGAACAATGCATGTTTGCTGACGGACGGGAGATAGCTTCCTCTAACGACCTTCAATTGTTTTCCTACGTTTAACGTGCACTAATACAACTGTCATGTGAAAATTTGGAAATTTTCAGGGGTCATTTGACCTTTTAAAGACATTTAAGTGATTTTCTAACCATTTAGTGACCGTAATTCAAATTTGAACTACATCTACATGCAACGCCTAACCAAAACGGTTTGAAAAATCATATTTTTGTGTACTTGTGTGCGAGTTAAAAAATCATCAGACGATGTAAATATCTGGTGTTCAAAAAAGAAAATGTAAAGATCTGGCAAGACAACCGCCCCCACACGATTGGCACTCTATCTTGCGGCTCGAGGTTTGGTAGGTGATTGGCGGGGATCATTAATCAGACACGGTTCTGTATTGGAAACCGTCAGCTATTATGTTCACACACGGATTTGCTGCGGGAATTGTGTGTAATTCAAACTACAGTACTCGTAAATTCTGGCGACCGGCATGTGTACTTTCCCCGTCGATCTAGATTCCGGCCGCCAATAAATACTACCTTGCTCACATCGTCCCGCCTGCATTCTCATCTACATCCTCCCCTCGCTCGCCCCCCCTCTCTCTCTCTCTCTCTCTCTCTCTCTCTCAAATCTCTGCCATGGCACCGCCGGTCTGCCCACACGCCGATGAGGAGTCGCCGCCCCCCGAGGACGCTCACTCGATTAGCAGCGATGAGGACCCCTACGCGCCGCCTGACGAGGTTGCGCCGCCCCCCACACTTTGGATTGGTTTTGGGGCCAGTAAAATCTTTGTCTGTGGAAGTCGCAGCCGCCGGCTGAGAAAGCCAGGCAAGTGGCATTCAAGAAGGAGATGGCGGAGGAGGAAGCCAGGTACCAGGCGGCCTTTGAAGCCCGTGATGCCGCCTGGAAAAAGGAGGCGGCGGAGCTTTGGGGGCGGGCGCGTCGTCGTGCCGAGGAGGTGTACGAAGACGGGTACTACACGAGGAAGGTCATAGGCGCTGGGTGCCTCGCCGCTGCGTGGAGGTGGGCCGATAAGCTCCAGCGTGCCACCGACAAGGAGCTCCGATGGGCGCCCAACAAAATGGCAAGATCGGCCGCGCGCGTCAGCCAGCAAGAGGCAGATCAGTACGTCAAGCGCTGCAAGGCGGAGGAGTCGGAGTACTGCCTCCGCACTGGGAAGACGCCGCGCACCAAGGAGCTGCTGGCGAGGGGCTGTCGGAATACTGTTCCCAGGAGGGATTATTAGTTTTAGTATTGTTCGTTTTCAATTTTATGCATTGTACCTAGTAGTTAAGTATCATCACGTATATGTGATGATATTATATATATATATATTCTGTGAGGATCTAATGAACAATTAATATATATATATATATTATGAATTCCATTTTCTATCTATTTTTGTATACTAATTTGAATCTAGCTGTTATCATCCACATATACAGAATGGAAAGCGTATATACACACATTGAAACAGAACATATAAGAATGGAAAACAGAGTACACACATTGAAACGGAGCAATAAACAGAGCAATACTATGATTGCTGTGAATACATAGCTATCCACGTCAAAACGAATTTTCAAAATAAAACGTGTCCATGAGACCATGACCAGCAGCCCTTGCCTAGGGTAGCTCTTGGCTCTGCTTGAACTCGTGCACGCGTTCGTCCAAGCGATCGACACGCTCGCGGTACATTTGGAGCATGATCTTGAGCTCCAAGTTGGCTATTTCATCGGAGATCACCAGCTTGAGGATGCGACGGCCATGTTCCTCTACTGCGCCCAGGTGGACACCCAGGCCAAGGAGGTGGTCGAGCCTACGGACCAGCGGGCCGCAGACAAGGCGAACGACGCGGCGGGCGTCCGGTGCAAGTATGGCGCGGCCGGCCTCTGGTGCAAGTACGGCGCTGAGGGCCTCTTCCCACTCCTGGCGAGGAATGGGGGTACTGACGGGACGTGTACCCAGCTGCGACGTCGTGTCGACAACAGGCAAGCGCCAATGGATCCGCTCCTTCTATGCGGCGCGCCGCGCCTCTCGCTCTGCGGCACTCCAACGGTCTCGCCGTGCAGCGAGCCGCAGCCTATCGGCGCGGACGCGCCTAGCTTGCTCTGCGGCACGCCATCGATCATGTTGTGCAGCGAGCTGCAGCCTGTCGGCGCTGACATGCCTATCTTGATCCGCGATGCTCAAGCGCCATGAACCAAAGATCTGCTCAACCCTGGCGATGATGCGCATCACGACATCGTCTATCGCGTTGCTGGGGAGCGCCTCGGCCTCGACGGGCCATGGCGCCTGCTCGTTTTCCTAGTCGACGAGGTTGATGGCAGAGGCAGCGCTTTGGTGGGTTGGCATGCTTGGAAAAGGTGGATGTGCTACAGGCTGCGCTTGTCGCCTCCGTGCGTCGCGCGCCGCCTAAGCGCAATAGAGCAGGGTGGCGGGAAACACGTGAGGAAATGGCAGGAAATGGTGGCGTGTTCATAAAACGCCATCAATCAATGGAAACTTAGCATAGAAGGAACATCGAGCTAGCACAAGAAGTAGATGATGATCAGATGAACACGGACCACACTAGGGAACCCGTCGGTGATGAATTCACCAATCCCGAACGGTTGAATACTAGCAAGCGTTTGCCCACAACACACACGGCCTATTCCATCACAAACAGGTCAGATGGATCAACTCTATGCCACGTATCGCACATTGTCAAAAACTAATGCGGTAGACCTTCTTTAACATGTGTTAAAAAATAAAAAACAAGGACCTCGAGGTTAAATTAGCTGAGGGAATGGGTCATTCGGTCAAGACCGAAATGACCCATCCTATCAGTTAATTTAACATCAACACAACTTCCGATCCAGTCACCCATCTGATGGCTGCTCCAACCTGAGCAGACTTAACTTGATAGTTTTCTTACATGAGCTACTGGTGGAACAACTAGTCCTTGCTGTTAGGAATGCCTCTTTGCATCCTTATGGTGTATCCGGATGACCGCCCGTCCCACAACGGCCAATAGATGTTGTGTAGACAGAGCATATCACATACGTCATATTAGAAGCAATCGTCTGTGTTATTATTGGTCTTTGCAAACATTTTTGATTACAGACCTGTTTGCCGCGTATCACACACATCTTGTTATATTGAACCGTTTCTGTTCTCTTGCCTAATCACAAATATTTCATCCGAGTGAACCGTATGCTGCACATCGCACACACCTTGATCGGGCTGACCGTTTCTTTTGTGTTGCCTAATCACAAACAGTTCATCCGAGTGAACCGTATGCTGTACATTGCACACACCTTCATCTGGCTGCCCGTTTCTTTTGTTCCTCCTCATCGCAAATAGTTAATTGAGCTGAACCATATGCCCTGCATCGCACACGCAACTAAAATCTGAACCGTGTTTGATGCATCCTCCATCGCAAACGTTTTGCACCTTTGTTGACGGTTTTTTACACCACCGTTTGCGATTATGGCATCGCACACAGTTTCGTCGAAGGGTCCCTGATCATAGTGTCGTGTTAGCAGCATCCTGCAGTAGTGATACTCTTGTGGAACAGCTGTATACTGGTGCTCAGCGGGCTATCTCTGCTGCCTCCCATAAAAAACAACCACCTTCCCTCATCAAGGAACCGTTGGAAAAGCTGTCCGTGCTTCCCCAAAGGGTTGAAGACTTGAAACGATCCGCCGCCAGAGCCGGTGCCATTTCCGCACTGAGCTGGACAAAAGCATGGCAAGCAGAACTTGACCCGGAAGAGCTAGCCACCGGTTGCCCAAGCTTAAAAGAAGATGGGTACGGTCTCCCTTCAGCGCCGACAACTTCACCAATATAGTAAGGAAAATGCGTCCTTTGGCAAGCAAATTGGCTGAAGAAACTGATATCTCCAAGTATCATCCGGTTTATGATGCTGATAATGCAAAGGTGAAGGCGCCGGTTCATGAGTCCGTGGACCTTATCCCGCCAACACGTAAGCATACCTTTGCCCCTGGTATTGACCTGTTAAGCCTTATAGATGATGAAGCTGTATTTAGAGCTTTGACTGGGATCAACTGGGCCACATCCGACTTCCAGCCAACCGGTGAACAAGAAGAAGAACTGGTGCAAGATAACCTGGAATCTTAAACACGCCAAGGCCAAGACAACTGATCCTAGTGCCGGCTTATCATCCACACCATGGGATGCTGTGTGCATCAAAAAACACTTATTCTTTTGAGCCTCTCGATGCCTTGCAATAGGCTAGATGAAAACCTTTGATCTATTGTAACATCCCAAATTTTCAATTTGGAATGTTATACATAGATCATTCTTGCATGACATATTTTATTGCATTTTGTTTTGCGATCCTAGAAATTCTATGCAACTCAAGGACCCACGGAGAGAGTTAGGGATTTCATTATTTTCATATTTGGGTTTTCTCAAATTTTGAAAATAGGATCATTTGTTTTAATTATTTTCTCTCCGAAAATATTTCATATCAATTATATGAGAGGGGATAATATGACTTCTCCAAAAATAATGAAATATTGAAGGAAAAATATTAAAAACAAATATTTGATTTTATTTGGATTTTATTTGAACTAGGAAAAAATATGCATTTTTCAAAAATTGCATTTTAGGCCCAAATAAATGTTCATCTTGTTCTAAATATTTTATTTAGCCGGAGAAAATTTATTTTGGCATTTTTAGATTTTTATTTATTTTTCTAGGATTTATTTAAATTTCGGTGAAATTGATTTTTTTCGCCCGTGGACCGAACTGGGCCGAAGGCCCAGCCGGCCCATCTGCCCGCGCTGCCTCGCCCGAGCGTGGCCGAGCCGGACTCCCGCCGGAGTCCGGGTCAGCGCCGCCGCCGCCGCCCGGGGGTGCCCCCTCCCCCAAGTCAGACGCCCCCCAACCCCTTTAAGTACC
>NC_057805.1:123051307-123057602 GCF_018294505.1 Triticum aestivum
GCGGCCGCCCCGCCGCCCGACGCCAACCCCGCCGGAGCCCACCGCCGGAGCCGCCGCCGCCGGTCTTTCCCGGAAAACCGATCGGTTTTTTTATAAAACCCGCGGTTGTTTTTTTATATATAGATCGGTTTAGTTTTTTCCGGTTTATTTATTTTGCGGACGTTCGTCCGTACATTCGTTTTAACGAACGGTTTTCACCCGATAGTTACAGACAACGAACGTTCGTTCGTTAGCCTGTTCGTCAGTTTTTTTTCCGGATTTTTCGCGATTATTTTCGATCGTGATTTCCGATCTGTTTTTCGTTTTAGTATAACTTTTAGCTCATTTATCAGAATCAGGCGATTCAAGCGCCTAGAGTTTTGTCTCGAAACCCTCTTTCTATTTAACCAACTTGAACAAGATTTTGGTACTGTAAAATTTGACTTAGGTCCAGATTAGTAAACGAAGCTTGTTTCGTACACCGTTTGAGTTTCGTTGCTTCGTTCGATTTGATTCTTTTTGCAAACCGGAGTTCTTAAGTTGAACTTTCTGGTTAGATCTCTTATTTTGAGTTTTATCCGTGCACCCTTGCTTGATTGCTTATGTATGTATTGTTTGTTTGCGATAGAGTACCCGGAGTGCGAAGCGTGCTACTACGAGTCTCTAGGTTTCACGGATCATCAGCAAGGCAAGTAACACTTTGATCATACCTCTTTACCACCCAGTTTTATTGCATTAGATCAATCCTCAAACTATTGCATGATTAGGATCTGATTAAAATGTGGGTTTTGGGAAGTAGTAGAGGTAGTACCTATTGCCCTGTTTATATCAAACCATTGGGAGTTACTTCTACATTTGCTTATATTGCTATGCTATGCTCGTAGACGTGGATTAGGTTTGAGATTTTTCCATGACAGATGTGAGATTGTTAATTAATGGTTCAACTTAAGGTGGCTACTTTAATTTACATCTGGGTGGATTGAGGCACCTGGAGAACCCAGTGTTGCCTGTATTTTTGGATATCCCGGAGTACTCGTGTGATCATCCTATGGACCGCCACCCAGACTCAAAGGGATCATGAGATTATTCATGCTAGAAACTTCCGTGTGCAGCCACAAGCTATTATGGGCTCTAGCATAGTTGAGTAGGTTACATGACCTCTTGAAGAGGTGGGCTAGCAGATGTAGGGGAAAGTAGGTGTAACTGTCCACCCGGAGTAAAGAGTATTGTTTCTGAAAGACTGTGTCTCGGTCATCCGTTTCTCAAACACCATGTAGTGCGAGAAATCAAACGGAGGCGATTGAGTCTTGTGGGGAAAAGTGCGCAAACCTCTGCAGAGTGTACAATCTAATCATGGTTAGCCGTGTCCCCGGTTATGGACATCTTGAGTATCTAGTTCTTGGATTGAATCTCATCATCATGTTACTTAATTTAATTTGATTGGGTTAATCACGTTCTTAATTGGGATTGAGTTGGAGGTACCTTCTCAATGTTTAAGAACCACCATGATAGTTAAATAAAATTTATTCCTTTGTGGTAGGGAAAAATTGGCTTTTCGCAAAACTGTAACCATAGAGCTTTCCACCAGCCAAATATGCATCTGGTGATATCATTATTCAGTTCATTACTCTCTATGTGTTACATTGCCAGCATATTCCATGTGCTGACCCGTTTTCGGGCTGCAACGTATCATGTTGCAGACTTTTCAGACGACGAGTAAGGTGCCATAGGTCGTGGTCTTATACTCAGTGATGTCGTTGGAGTTGATGGACTCACTCTATCTTCCAAGCCTTCTGCTGTTATCATTTTTTTAGATGGCCTTAAGCCCTATTTATTGTATTAAGTTCTCTTTTGAGATATTCGATGTAATAAGTGTGTGATTTCTACTCTGTTATAAATCCTTCAAGTACTGTGCGTGTTAGCATTACCGATCCCGGGATGACACTGATGAACAGAGACTAGACTGTTTGAGGTCTGATCGCTACAAAGATGGTATCAGAGCACACGCTGACTGTAGGACACAACCACTAAGCTAAAGCCCTAGATCACTACTCTCTTCTCATTTCTAACTCCTCTCCTTCTCTTCCACTCTTTTAGGATGGCGGATGCAAGGAACAAGTTCGCACAACCGGATGAGGATACACCTTTTGGACGACACTTAAAGGAAGTTACTAAGTACCTGAACATCGGAATACCAAGCTTCACCGGAACCTACAACGTCACACTACTAGAGGAGGAGCGCTGGATGATTCAAGTTCAAGTTCCAGGAAGGATGTTCATGCCAGCCACTGAGGCCATAGAGTTTTCCTTTGATGCACCAACCTGGAGTCTAGGAAAGAGCATGGCAGCCCACATCACCATGGGACGCATTGAAGAGGTGTACCACAATGATCTCAAGGATACTATCTATCAGATTTGTGGGCGCCGAGACAAGCAATGGGAGATGATCAGCACCAGAAAGGATAGATCTATTGCAGCTTTCATTCAGGAGTTAAACCAGCACATTCGTCGCCAGGAGAACTAGATGTGCGCAGACATGATAGAACTGAAGAAGGTAAAGACAAGGATCATGGAACTAGTGGAAGAACTCAAGGCTACACGCGATGGATATGAGGAGGAAATCGCAACATTGTTGGAGAAGAATGACGACCTGACAAAAGAAGCTAGGAGTTTTCATGCGAGACCCAGCACCAGGAGGAGATGATGACAATTCTACTTGCCCGGAGAACTACATCATCATCGACGACACTGACTCGGACCCCAGTGATGATGATTTGGAGGATGAAGCCGGAGCAGATATCATGGAGTCTTCGACTGAGCAATTTTTCTAGTAGACCACCAAAATTAGTAGTAGTATTCCACCATGTATATAGTATAGTCCAAGCACTTTGTAACGATAGTTAGATCGATTGTATGCCTTGTTTGAATTGATTGGAGTGATAGGATTGTGATTGTCTCATGTGCATATGGGTAGTGTTTTCCCTCTAGACCTCATTCTATCCTATTTTCTCATCTTTTCTAAACCCATCAGATGCCTCCGAGGCGCGACACCAGATTTGTTTTCCCACCGGAGATCACTCAGTTGATTCAGCAGCAGAATGCCCTGATGCAAGCGCTAGTTCAGAACCAAGGCAACAACAACAACAACAACAACCCACCACCACCACCACCTGTTGATCACTTAGCCAGTTTTCTTAGGCTGAATCCGCCGGTGTTCTCCAGTAGCACCGAGCTGATTGTTGCAGATGATTGGCTCCGCAAGGTTGGAAGGGAGCTGACCACTGCAGGATGCACAGATGCGGAGAGAGTGCATTTTTCGCACATCAGCTTGTTGGACCCACAGCATCATGGTGGGAGAATTACACAGCCACTCACCCCATTGACACCGTCACATGGAACCAGTTTCAACAAGCTTTCCGTACTGCCCACGTTTCAGCAGGAGCTATGGCCATGAAGAAGCGTGAGTTTCGCAACTTACGCCAAGGAGGACGTACCGTTGGCCAGTACATGGAGGATTTCAGTAAGTTAGCACGTTATGCCCCAGATGACATTGCTACGGATGCAGCTAAGCAGGAGAAGTTTCTGGAAGGACTGAATGATGAGCTGAGCATGCAGTTGATGGTGGCAACTTTTAACAACTACCAGGAGTTGGTAGATAGAGCTCTCATGATTGAAGGGAAGCAGCAGAAGATTGAGAGCCGTAAGAGGAAGTATGGACAAGGATAGTACAGTATAGGAGCTCACCAGAAGCCTCGTTTTACCCCGAACTCGGGAGGACATCTTCAGCATAACTATGGAGGTCACAATCAAAATGGAGGGAGCTCGCACAATCATGGAGGACAGAACCGTACCAACCCATCAGCCCCAGCCAAGAGGGATCTAAGCCACGTTACTTGTTTCAAGTGCCAGAAGACTGGACATTATGCAACTGAATGTCCGGAAGCTAAGAATGGAAATGGCAATGGAAGCTCGGGGAAGAAGCCGAACCCTTTCAACCAGGTACAGGTGAACCACGTTAATGTGGAAGAGGTTGAAGCACAGCCTGATGCAGTAATAGGTAAGTTTTTGGTTAAGTCATATACTGCAATCGTTCTTTTTGATACTGGTGCATCACATTCATACATATCAAGGGGATTTGTGGGCCCACCAAAGTTCTTAGAACACCTATGTTAGTAACCTCGCCAGGAGCAGAGTATATGGCAAGCCAAGGATGTTTTCAGATGCCATTGGCCATAGGTAGGCATGTTTTCCCCTCAGACCTAATGGTTTTGGAGTCGCAAGGTTTGGATGTGATTTTGGGAATGGATTGGCTAACGATGTATGGAGGAAACATCGATTGCGCCAGTAAGAAGATTTTGCTTACTACCCCAGAAGGAAGAAGGATTAAGTATGTATCCCGGCATGTGCCGAAGAGGACTCAAGTGAATTCCTTATCAGGAGTTGTACAGGAGGAAGTGCCAGTGGTGAATGATTTCCCTGACGTATTTCCAGAGGAGTTGCCAGGCATGCCACCGGATAGAGACATCGAGTTTTTGATTGAGCTTTTGCCAGGCACTGGGCCAATATCTAAGAGATCGTACAGGATGCCCACTAAGGATTTGGAAGAAATTAAGAAGCAGATTAAGGAGTTACTGGATAAAGGATATATTCGCCCAAGTTCGTCACCTTGGGGATCACCCGTACTTCTAGTGGAGAAGAAAGATGGATCGTTGAGGATGGTTGTTGATTATCGTGGATTGAATGAAGTAACAATCAAGAACAAGTACCCACTGTCGATGATCAATGATCTGTTTGACCGACTACAAGGAGCTAAAGTATTTTCCAAGATTGATTTGCGATCAGGATACCACCAGTTGAAGATTCGAGAGCAGGATATACCCAAGACAGCTTTTACCATAAGGTATGCGCTATATGAGTACACCGTTATGTCATTTGGCTTGACTAACGCACCCGCCTATTTCATGAACATGATGAACAAAGTGTTTATGGAGTTTTTGGATAAGTTCGTCGTAGTATTCATTGATGATATTCTGGTCTATTCGAAGAATGAAGAAGAGCATAAGGAGCATTTGCGTTTGGTACTTGGAAAGCTCAGAGAACATCAGTTATATGCCAAGTTCAGCAAGTGCGAGTTTTGGTTGAAGGAAGTTGGATTCCTTGGACATGTTATATCCGGAGAAGGAATAGCAGTAGATTCCACCAAGGTTAACACTGTGACAAATTGGGAGTCACCCACGACAGTTGGAGAAATCCGGAGTTTTCTGGGACTCGCAGGATATTACCGGAGATTCATCGAGAATTTCTCGAAGATTGCAAAGCCTATGACGGAGTTGTTGAAGAAGGACACCAAATTCAATTGGACTAAGGAATGTGAGGCTAGTTTCTAGGAGTTGAAGAAACGTTTGGTTACAGCGCCAGTGTTGATTTTGCCAGATCAACGCAAGGATTATGGAGTATATTGTGACGCTTCTCGTCGAGGACTTGGAGCAGCGCTAATGTAGGAGGGAAGAGTTGTTTCATATGCGTCACGACAGCTTAAACCCCATGAGTTGAATTATGCTACACATGATTTGGAGTTAGTAGCCGTAGTACATGCGTTGAAGACGTGGAGACATTTTGTAACACCCCAGATGAAACTTTCCATATTTGTAACTCCTACTCTTGCCATTTTCGGCTATGTGTTATGATATTCCCTTCGTGGTCGGGTTTTCTCTTTCGTTTTGCATTTCGTTCATGTCATGCATCTCATATCATGTCATCATGTGCATTGCATTTGCATACGTGTTCGTCTCATGCATCCGAGCATTTCCCCGTTGTCCGTTTTGCAATCCGGCACTCCCGCCTCCTCCGGCGCACCCCTCTTGTTTTATTTCGTGAGCGGGTGTTAAACGTTCTCGGAATGGACCGAGGCTTGTCAAGTGGCCTTGGTATACCACCGGTAGACCACCGGTCAAGTTTCGTGCCATTTGGAGGTCGTTTGGTACTCCAACGGTTGACCGGGTAACCGCAAAGTCCTTTTGTGTGTTGCAGCAAAACCCCCTCCAAACAGCCAAAAAAACCCTCTAAGTCACTTCATGCTCTAGGTCGTTCGATCACGATCGTGTGGGCGAAAACCGCACTCCATTTGGAGTCTCCTAGCTACCTCTAGCTATATATATGTGAGCCTCTCCGAAAATTTCAGGATCCCCGAAACCCTAGCCTCTCCCTCCGCGCGCCGGCCGTGTCCGCCCGGCGCCGAACGAAAGCCGCCGCCGCCCCCGTCCACTCAGAGGCTGCCACGTGTCCCTTCGCCGCCGCCCATACGCCCGCGGCCCGC